>NW_027281516.1:52500-199627 GCF_046629955.1 Centroberyx affinis | reverse complement strand
TGCATTATAGACATGGGCGTCATACAAAGTGTTACCGAATATTCTATTACAAAGGATATGGTAAGAGCCTGGTAATACCATGGAAACAAACAAGGCTTCCTTTTACAGTACAGTTTCAGCTTACTTACTGAGTAAATTGTCATGTTTTACTTAGTAACGTTGCGGAATATATATGGTACAAGTTTGTGTTGTATGGAAAAGGGAATAACCAGTTACAAGGGATATGGTAAGGGCCTGGAAATACCATGGAAACAAACAAGGCTTCCTTTTACAGTACAGTTTCAGCTTACTTGCTGAGTAAATTGTAAAAACATCTGCAAGAACGTACCCAGTATTTAAGAAGATGTACCATGACACTAGAGGAAAACTGTTCCTGCGGAGGTTGTTACCAGGTAAGTATTGGTGTAATTTTTCAACTTAAATAAAAACAATTCCATAGTTTCTAAGGTATATCTAATAAACACTTTATAAATGGGTGTAGCCATGAACAATAACTATTTAAGAAAAAGTAATTTATTGGAAAGTACTATCTTAATTTCTAGATAGTACATAATTCATCTTGGGCTCTTACCAACATAAACCTTGCATAACTACAATTGTAAGTTGAATTGATGGGTAATAGAGGAGGTGTTTCTAAGAATTGGTTGCCTACTTTCCTAGGAAGTACGCAATTATATCTGAGTTATTACCAACCTAAAACGGTCACAACTACACGGTACTTAGTTGAGTTGATGGGTAATAGTGGAGGTTTTTCTTAGTATTTCAGCTGTAGTTTCTCTGTATTTACCTACTTATTTACCAGTGGTAATTACCCAATAATATACTATAATTTACCATATTTTTACCGGGTAAATACCTAGTAATTAGGGGACTGTAAAAGGAAGAGTTACCCATTGTTCCTACATGGTTCCTACAGGTACTGCTGGAATGGTCCTTCAGGTATTGACAGCCTTTCAATCTCATTTGTAAATGCTTTGTAAGGCATAGATAGTCCTCACTTTAGATGAGGTCACACAAAATACTTAACTAACACCTAGTAAATGCTTTCTAACTACCTGAATTAATCATGAATTGCAGTATTAATAAGTGATTATAAAACATCTATTAACACTCACTAACCATTAGTGCATGTCTAACTCATTATATGGATAAATGCATGCATAAATGTACTTCTAAATAGTTTGTCAATCATTAACTTACACTTTCTAAATGATTTTATGAACCATTAACAACTCCTAAATAACTGGTTTGTAATTGATATTATACTTAATTTAGAAATGGTGAATCCATCATTTATAAAGTATGAAAATACAATCATTAAACACATTATAGATTATCTTATTAATCAAGAATAAAATATTTATAACTGTGTTTATGAATTACTTACTAATGTGTATTAATGTGGGAACAATGCTTTATAAATGATGAATTAAGTATACTTAAATAATGCTTCATAGCGTGCAGTTATTATAAAGTGTTACTGGATATTTGCCATACTTTCGAATGGGGTGGTCAGGGTTCCCGAATGTCAACACAAACGGCAAAAATGTTCCCTAATGTCACAGTGACAAAGGGGAACATTTTTGACATTTGCTTTAGTACATTTGGGAAACCGGACCACCCCATTCAAAAGTATGCCAAAGTCAATATTTTGAAATTTGGCATACTTTTGAATGGGTTGGTCAGGGTTCCCAAATGTCAACACAAAATATCTCCATTTGAGTAGGCTGGAACTGGTTCTGCATACATTTGGCATACTGGAACCAGTTCAGGATTCAAGAGGAGCCTCTATTATGGAACCTCCATTCAAATTGACCATGCGCTGATCACATGCAGTCTGTGTATGTGTGTCTCATTAAGGCCATTTCACTGGATTTTGACCCTTTATACTAGAGCAAGAAAGTTGCAACCTTTTCCAACTGAAAGTTGGTGTTACAGTGAAGAGCTGACATGAATTTGATGGTTCTGGATGCATGTGAAGGTGCCTAACAACCTGCACGAATGTCAAAGGGTCGGCAGGTGTCCCTTGTGTCAAATTTGACATTTGGGTTAGGGTTAGGTGAATATTATATTTCAAATGTGCATATTTTCTCAAATAAAGGTCCCAGAGACCCCAGATTTTGCACAGATAGTGTGGGCGGGGCCTAGAACAAGCTCACATCACCAAATCCCCTCCACGGCAACTAGAAAAAAAAGTGAGGTTTATTTGGAATAATCAAGTGATGATGGTGTGAGGATTGACTAGTTGTACAGCCCCTGTCAAATTTGGACACATTGGTGACAATTGACCCAACTGTCAAAAATGTTCCCATTCGTCAATATATATATTTTCCATATGGACAATAATAACAGTAATATTCAATAATGTTCCCATTTGTCACCCCACGGTTTCCCAAACGTCAGAGGAAGCGCTTCAAAAATGTTCACATATGCATATACATATTAACATGTATTCCCCAATGTCAAAAAGGTTACCATTTGTCAAGGTGGCACATATACGCCCCCCTTAGGATCTGGTGCATCAGTGCAGTGTGTTCAATTTTGACAATGGCAATACATTTCCATTCATTGTTTAATGTTGTTGTAGTTGTTACACAAACATTGTATGTTTGTTCTGATGGGTGGGAGTGTTACGTCCATATGTACATGTGTGGTGTAATTCATGTGTTGAGGTGTTCTCCGGGTTCCCCAACCAGTTCTACCCGAAGGTCCCCGGTACCAAGACCCCCATGGCATAGTGAGGAAAAGTCTCTGTGAAAAGTTTAAGTAGTGTGCTTGCTGTAGGCAAACTGTCTTTTTTCTGGCAGACATTTTGTCCCACGGTTTGTCCAATAAGTATTTTCCAGAGCAGAGTGACCAGTATGATGCATTGTATTAAACTGAAGTGTCAAAAGTGAAATCTATACATTTATATCATATCACCATTTAAACACCCCCCCCCCCCCCCCACACACACACACACACACACACACACACACACACACACAGTCTTACTTATGTCACTTTTGGGGTATTTACATAGACTTACCTTTCCTGGAGACTTACCCTAACCATAACCACTACTTGCCTAAACCTAAACCTAACCTAACCTTAACCACTGACCCAAAAATCAGCTTTTTACCAATTGGGGACACGGCTTTTGTCCCCAATTGCACAAGCCATCCCCAATCAGTTGGTCTTAAGTCTGGTGTGTGTCCCTGAAAGTGACTTAAGTCATACCCAAACACACACACACACACACACACACATACAAAATCTATACATCTATAGTGAGGCAACAGGGGGTGCTGTCTCCCTGCAATGGGCAGATTAATCAGAGACTATTGCCTACACCTGCGATGGATGACAGGCAGGGTGAGAGACGCTGAGAACTGAAAAAGAGAGAGAGTCAGTGCATTCTGATTGGCTGAGAACTCTGTGATCACTTCATGTCTGCTGCATGCTAGCTGCAGAAGAGAGAGGAGAAGGTGCGAAGTCAGGAGTGAGGCACTTAACTGGACGGAGCAAGGCATTTAACTGGACGAACTTCGGCCAAAAGTAAGTTTTCTTGTACTTTGTGTTGACTGTTGTTTCAAACTCGACATATTTATTATAGGATGTGTGTTTTAATGCAGTTTTATACTTAATAGGAATGACTGTAGTTGAATATTCAACATGCATTTGCATATATTACTAGGTATATGATTGTGTAAGTGTTACTTTGTGTTGAATATTGTTTCAAACTCGACATATTTATTATAGGATGTGTGTTTTAATGCAGTTTTATACTTAATAGGAATGACTGTAGTTGAATATTCAACAGGCATTTGCATATATTACTAGGTATATGATTGTGTAAGTGTTACTTTGTGTTGAATATTTTTTCAAACAGGACATATTTATTATAGGATGTGTGTTATAATGCAGTTTTATACTTAATAGGAATGAGCGTAGTTGAATATTCAACATACATTTGCATATATTGCTATTACACAGGTATATGATTGTGTAAGTGTTACTTTGTGTTGGCTATTGTTTCACCCTCATCATTATTATTATTATTGTTGTTGTTGCTGTTGTAATTAGTGTTATTATTAATAAAATGCAGATATTTTTTTCCCTTTCAGGCCACAATGCCCATTTGCGCCATTTGGAAGAGGAGCTTCAGTGCCCTCAACAAGGACCTCAAAAATATTCATCATGTGCTGAACAACAACGAAAGACGTCTCCAACTTAATTTGGCAGCAGGGAGAGTCAATATTCGAACAGCTCCCTGCCCAATAAGCAGATGCACGTATTCGCTCAAACGCCTGGACAGGCACATCAGAACAAGTCATACGGAGCTGTCCATCCAGGAGAGGCTCGACATGATACAGGTGGCCAAACGGCGAGCGTCAGGGCAAAGAAGGCACTGAAGTCTCCACTAAAAGATTTCTCACCGTGGAGCACCGGGTGCGGGCGCGGCAACCGCATGCGCCTCATCACCCTGCCATCAAGCATGGGTAAGGATGTATTTATCATAAATATAGTGTCTGTTAAATGCAAGGTGTTGTCATTGGACAGCTGCTATTTTGGGGTCCATATATTATAACATGATAAATGATGTGTCGTTACATGGTAGTACCTCCAGACCTACATGGCATTTCATGAGGGGCTCGACCCCTCAAACAAAATGACAGAGCCGGGTCAAATCATTTCTCTTGTACATGGGGCACAACCACTCCCGGCTGTCTGACTGGTTCCTGGTTGACCCTGCAAGGATCAGAGGGTGAGTAAAATTGTTATTACAGTTTTGGTTGTAAATGAATGATGTATATTTCACTTTAGGCAGCTATTACTGACAGTAGCGTAATTGCTAATTAATGTATTGTGTGTATTTTCTCGATTTAACATTCTATATACTGATTTACTAATTTTTTTTCGTACACTCTTCAAACAGATGGTCACACAGCGTGGTGACGAGTGGCATGAAGGTCACTACAGCCAACTTTTACCTAAACAATGCCCACAACTTCATATGATACATGCAACAGACGCCACTGCGGAGCAGTCGGCTGACCCAGGTTCAGCTCGCAGCCATAGCCAGGGAGCTGAAGATGGGGATCAAAAGCATGAAGAGAAAGGTGGTGGTCCACCAAATGGCCACCAAAAGATCAAAAATTGAAAAGCTGCCACCGAGGGCCGACCTGAGGACCTGCCTTTCAGCGGCACCAAAGAAAATAACCCTAACCCTAGAAAAGAGTTGCTGGGTAAGTTTCCTTCCACTTTGACAATTATTCTCATTCTCACAACATGACACAGGGGTTGTTAACAAAGTTTATTCCTCACCATAATTGATGTTGAGTGCTATTGTTTTTTTCTCTTGTAATCAGACCGCCTGGAGAAGAAGCAGACTCACGTGGACAGATTTATGTTTTATGGCTACCAGTGCGCCTATTGGAGCTGCATCTTCGGCAACCGAGCAGGGGTCTATGCCAACGTGACCGATAAAGAGGTGGAGGAGGCAAAGACCCGTGGTGGGCAGCAGGGGTACCTGATACATGTAAGCACTATTTAATTTCTACTAAGGATTTTCTGACAGAATTTGCTTTCGTGGTTAGCCCAGATGTCTGGGCTAACATATTCAAATTTCAGCTCCCAAATCCTTAGCACATGGGAGATATGACCTTTGTCATAGGACCCTGCTCTGTAAATTTCAGCCTCCTCGCCCAAGGCACTTGGAAGATATGACCTTTGTCCACTTGGCATAACCTAGGCCCTGCAGAAAGGAAATGTGAAGCGTACAAACTTGGTACACTTCACATTCCTTACTGCAGGGCCTTGGGTATGCCAAGTGGACAGGGTCATATCTCCACAATGCCTTGGGTTAGGAGGCTGAAATTACAGTACATTCATGTAATTAAACTTGTATATGATTCAGTCTTCCTGTGCTCTCTCCCTTCTCTACCTCTCTGTGTCATAATAAGTCAAAGTGCACAAAACCAACAAAAACTTTGGTGAGGCTCAGATGTATCTCACAGCAGAGGAGTTCGCCTGGGTGGAACGGTGGATGGCAGCCAAACAACAGACAAAGGGGTAAAGAAACCACTACCTGTTCTACACAAAAGGAAAGTTGCCTTCAAAGAACCTCAACAACTACCTGAAGACAGCATGGGCTGAAATGGGGCTGAAGGCTGAAATCAACTTCACCCTTATTTGGACAGCTTTGGCAACATATGTAAGTTCATATTGAAGTCTAAACACACCCCACATCTCAATATGTGTGAAAACTGAAATCTTAATTTTAATAAAAGGAGTGTGTGTATACAAAGCAAAACAAAAAATGCATGGAATGTTGTTACTCTTATTCAGTTCTCTGCCCTTTTTAAATGTTTTTCAGACCAAAAAGACCCAGGACACCGAATCCCGCAAAAAGGTCACAGACTTCATATGCCATAACGTCAGCACCGCAGACAAGTTCTATGCACAGAACCCCAACATCAGCGAGGCCTGTGATATTCGCAAAATAATCAGCGACAGCATCAGCCAGGAGGATGAGAGATGCATCGGATCCGGGGCATCGGGGGAGAAGAAAGGTGGCAGGCAGAGGGAGGAAGAAGAGGAAGACGACTGCTCCAGCTCCAGTGCAGAGGACATGGAAGTCCCCTACCAGGAGTCAGGGGACTCTTCCTCTGAGAAGGAGGAGAAAGGAGGAGGAGGGGGGAATAGGTGAAGGGGAAAAGGAGAAGGACTCTCCTCAGAAAGGGGAGGAGGAGGAGGAGGAAAAACCGACATCAAAAATACACCAATGGCCGAGGGCCTGCAAGGTGGTCCTAAGCCCATATCAAAAACAGGCGCAAATGAAACTGATAAGTAAGAAGCTGAGGCAAACAATTGCCCGCAAGAGACTGCAGTTGACAAGAAAGGCCAAAAATTAAGTCCAAATGTAAAAGATGGATGTTGATGTGGTTTTAAAAATAATTATGTCCGGCTTGTTGAAGTATTGCCATCGGACACGTCGCACTGAAAGCGGCCAAACTTTGAAAAATCGTAGTTCCACGGGGGAAGGGGCCAGAGCTCCCGTCTTTCGACCGCATTGATACTTGAAAAATCTAGTGCCTTTGGGGCCCTCTCCCCGATTTTTAGGACCCCGGGAAGGCCCCCGAAGGGAAACCTTTGTTCTTTACTTGGTGGATCATGTGTAACTTTATTGCAATTTGATTCAAATTACTGGTGTTCTAATTTCCGTAACCGCTAGGTTATGTATGGTTAATTGCAGGGGGTAAAGTGGGCCGGAACGATCCGGAACGGCATTCCGGCACCTTCGATTAATAAGTAAATAAATCTGATTGGCAGTTTCGTACATGATAATGTCAAGCGAGTTCACAGGGCTGCCAACTCTCACGCATTGACCGTGAGACTCACGCGATTGACATTTATCACACGCTGTCATGCCACAAATCCATTTTCTCACGCAGTGAAAAACAAATTCATAAACGTTGCGGCGCGAAGACAGAGCAGCAGCGTGCAGCAGCGAGTTATTCAGACCATCTGAATAGTGAGAAATATACACAAATGTATTATATTGTAATTTATTACCATGCATGCTGCTCAGAGTAATCTCAGTCAGCGGCTCTTCTGCGTCTCTCCCTCTCCTCGCAGGTAGGAGTGAGAGTGAGTTTCTATGGTTACGAGGACGCTCTGTCTGTCGCTCTGAAACTTTCTCACGATTCCCTATAATAGGTTTTTAGGTTAGTATGCCTATGCAAAATCATGAATGTAAGTATACCTCAATGATGAAATCTAGTAATATAACATAATTTTACATTGGTTAATATTATACAGGGTTTCTGTTTCTTGACTTAATCCAAGAGTGGTGTAGAAATGCAGGAAATTTGTTTTAAATTACTATTTTTTTCTGACCCCCCTCACCAGTTATGTATCTACCCCCCTAGAAATGCAGGAAATTTGTTTTAAATTACTATTTTTTTCTGACCCCCCCACCAATTATGTATCTTACGTATGTATTTTTTTAAGGTGCGGGGGACTCAACGTTTCGCTGTGGTGGAACGAAGGGGAGGCTGCCTCTCACCTTCGATCCAAGCATAGGCTTAAGTCCATCCTGTTCTTATGCTCTGGGTGTAACAGGACTGGACCGAGGCTATGAGCAATGGCCTGTCATGTCCCTAAATGTAAGACCGGGGGACGGAGACCGTGTCCAACCAGTGAGGAGCGGTGCTCTATTTGTCCTAAAGTTTTCTCTACGAAGTGGGGGCTTTCCAACCATGTTAGAGTAAAACATGCTGACCGCTACCCCACGATCGTGGGTCTGCAGGGCCAAAACGACAGGAGGCCGGGAAAGTGTGTGTGGTCCCACTCGGAAGTTGTGCTGCTCAGGTCGTTGATGGACTCGGCTGGTGGGGCTGCTGGCTTTTATAAGGCTGCAGCCCCACAATTTCCCAATCATACTCTGACGCAGCTCAAGAGCAAGTGCAGGCAACTACGGCGATCGAGCAGGGGATCGTTGGCCCCCCCAGCGGCGGCTGCCGATTGGGGCGGAGGGTTGCGAGCATTGAGAGTGCCCATGGAGTATGAGAAGCCCCCGGATGTAGCGAGGAATACAATCCTAAAGTGCCTTGAAGAGGCTCCTGGTAATGAGTCCCACCAGGGCGTCTTTTCTCCGACATCCTCCTTGTTGGAGATTAGACGTGTTGTCAAGAAGTTGGCTAGACTGTTGGGTTCCCGACCAAAGGTGATGCGGGTCAGGACTAAAGCCAAGCGGGTGATTCTGGGCAAGAGAGTGATGGCAAAGGGGAGGTTCAGGTGCTTCCAGACCCTGTAGGGTCTGGAGTGGCTTGGCGAGGCTGATATTTGAGGGTACGGAGCGAGTTGATTGCCCTATTACACCTTCTGAGGTGGAAAAGGCTTTCAAAAGGAAGTGGGAAGGTGCTGACGCCTATGTGGGTCTGGGTCAATTTCATGCATCGACTAAAGCTGATAATTCAGTCTTTGAGGCGCCAACTGCCCCCTGGGAGGTACGGAATGTGCTCAGAAAGATGAAATCCGGCACGGTGACCGGTCTGGATGGAATCACCAAGGCAGCTCTCCTTGAGTGGGATCCAGAGTGTACTGAGTTGGCAAACTTGTTTACGGCAATCCTGCTGTCTGGAAAATTACCGGGAGTTCTAAAGAGGAATAGAACCACCCTGATACCAAAGACAGATGACTCGCGCCTCCTGTCTGACATATCCCAATGGCACCCTATTACCATAGGGTCCATTATACTGAGACTGTTCTCAGGGGTGCTGAACACGAGATTGATGGAGGCCTGTGAGATTCATCCTCGGCAGAAGGGTTTTATCTCTGCCCCCGGTTGTGCGGAAAACCTAATGCTATTGGATGGACTCATGAAGTTAAGCAAACGGGAAAGGAAGCCCCTGGCAGTCGTGTTTATCGACTTTGCCAAGGCGTTTGACTCGGTTTCGCATAAGCACTCGATGGATGTGCTGCATCAATGTGGGGTTGATCAGATGGTATCGGATCTGGTGACAGATTCCTATGCTGGGTGTACGACTGTCGTGAAGACACGGGGCGGAACAACAAAGGAGATTAAGCTGCAGATAGGGGTCAAGCAGGGTGATCCTCTATCTCCTATTCTGTTTAATCTGGCAATCGACCCCCTTCTGGTTATGCTTGATAAGGAGGGAGTGGGCTTCACTGATGGTCAGTTCGTGATTACCTCGATGGCCTTTGCGGATGACATAGCTCTGTTGAGCTCTTCATGGGACGGGATGGCCCGTAACTTGAGCATTTTGGAAACATTTTGCTCGTTGACAGGCTTGGCCCTTAATGTCAAGAAGTGCCACGGTTTCTTCATTGACAAATGTCGAGCAAGCTACTCAATCAATAACTGCCAACCATGGCAATTGGGGCAACAGGACTTGCACACGATTGAAGTGCATGAGGCCGAGAGATACCTTGGGGTGTCGGTAAACCCATGGAAAGGTATCATCAAACCTGACGTTGGCTCGATGGTCTCTCAAACGGTTGAGAAGCTGTCAAAGGCTCCTCTTAAACCCAGTCAAAAACTAGAGATGCTTCGGACCTACGGGGTGCCTAGAGTCATCTATCTAGCTGATAATGGCTCTGTGGGGCGTGTGGCCTTGGAGTATTGTGACCGTGTCCTCAGAGTGGCGGTCAGGCAATGGCCGCACCTCCATCAGTCTGTTACTGATGGAGTGTTGTATGCCAGATGCAAAGACGGTGGTCTAGGGCTCGACAAACTGGCAAGGCACATTCCCAAGGTACAGGCTAACAGAATTGCTGCTCTGGTTGACTCGAAGGATGAATGCACCAAATTTATTACCAAGAAGACCATCACTGCGAGTCACCTCCGGAAGTTGCGAAAAGCGGCGGGTGGGATTGGAGACAGCCTGAACGAGACTAACGGTGATGTGTCTACAGCTGTCCCTTTATCTGGACAAAAAGTGTGCTTTGACTGGAAAAGAGAGGAGTTTGAGAAATGGGCCAAACTTAAAGTACAGGGTACGGGAATCACCGACTTCCGGGCCGATCCTATAAGCAATCACTGGCTGCAGAGCCCCAGTGAATGCAAAATGGGTGAAAGAGTTTGTCCTTGCTCTCAAACTTAGGACCAACACCTACCCGACCAGGGCGTTTGGGTCGAGGGGTAGAGATGTGGAAAAGAGTGAGAAACTTTGTAGACTTTGTGGAAAAATTGTTGAGATGGTGAAGCACATCCTCGGTGCTTGTAAGGTGCTCAAGCCCAACAGAATGGCGAGACACAATAAGCTGTGTGCGATCCTGGCTCAAGAAGCAGAAAGACGTGGTTGGAAAGTCTACAGAGAGCCTCACTTGAGCACGGCAGGCGGTCGTACAAGTGTTCCCGACTTGATCACGATCAAGGCACGTGTTGCAATGGTCAATGATGTGACAGTGAGATTTGAGTCGGCCAAGGGGACACTTGAAAGCGCGTATCGAGAGAAGGTCCTCAAATACACACCGCTGGCCGAGGCGGTGCGTCTGAGGTGGCCGCTTGTCCAGAAGGTCAGGGTTGAAGGTTTTCCTCTAGGGACAAGAGGGAAATGGGCAAGCCGGAACTGGGAGGTTCTAAAAGGAATGGGGGTTCCACCAAAACGGCAGGAGCAACTTGCCAAGTTGCTCAGTAAAAGAGCCTTGCTATACTCGGTGGACATTTTGAAGCTATTTCCTGCAAAGGTTGCGTGAATGGTTCATGTTGTGTTTAGAGTTTACTCCGGTATTCGTTGGATGTTCGTCCCTCAAAGTGCAAGAGGAAAGTGGTTGAGTCGGAACTGGGAGGTGCTGAAAGGAATGGGGGTCCCACCGAAAACGGAGAGAGCAGCTTGCTAAGTTGCTCAGCAAGAGGGCCTTGCTCTATTCGGTAGACATCTTAAAGGTGTTTCACGCAATGGTTGCGTGAGTGGTTTGTGGTGCATTTAAGGATTTTATCCTGGTATTCGTTGGGCGTTCGTCCCTGTTCTTGTTGGACGTTCGTCCCCAGTTTGTTTAGGGCGTTAACCCGGTATTCGTTGGGAGTTCATCCCCGGTTCCTTTCCTGGGTCTAAATTCTCCTCCCAGGCATAACAGAGCGTTCCGATTTGGTGTCCGTTGGGTGTTCATTCGGAATACCAGGACCACACAGAAAAATGACAAAGTGCTGTGAGATAGAGTCATAATACCAGGTACACAAAGTTTAACATGTAATACCAGGAGCACGATATTTTGGGCGGACAGCAGTCTGCTTGTATCCGGGGAGGGGTGCTTAAGAGTGGGCCCGCAGGTTCGGCTGGTGCTGAGGTTCCTGGAGGGTGGGTTTCTCCTGGAGGTTGTTTCCCCCAGGATGGAGGCAGGGAGGACGGGGATGGAGTAGCTGGAGACAGGGGCCTCTGCTGGGCTCTGGAGGCCGCAGCAGGGGCTTGGAAACGGGGGTAGAAGTGAGCTGGAGGGCCTGCTGGAGCTAGGGGCCTTGTTGTTAACCCATGTTGTTAGAAGAAGACTTCCATCACAATGAGCACTAACAGTTGGAAACATAAAAAAAATAAAATAAAAAAAAGTAATGGTCTGGCTGAATACTTTATTCTGATTGGCTGGAGGGGTGTTGGTCATTTCAGATAACCGCATGGCTCAGACATAGTTCCTTATCACAAGGATGCCAGTTAGGAGATGGGCATCACTTTTATGGCATCAACATCTTTAGCAAAACCGGGAATACACTTATTTTAGCTTTATTAATTTGTACACATTGAGTCACCTGAACTCTGCTGGTCTGTCTCCTCTAATCTGTGACTCCTGCCTCCGTTTGGCTCTGTTAAACAGATCATTGCATGTATTCAGAAGTTACAGGACTGATGGCTGTCTATAGGAGACTTTTTAAATGACTATATTCAGTTTAACTCAAAGATAATATACGATAGGCTGCACCACTGCAAATTATTTAGCTAAAGCTAATATTTAGTTACACTTACTCAACAGTAGATAGCTACATATTCCTTAACTCTCCTTGCCCTGCTAGGTAGCAATAGTTATACTAGGCTATAGTAATTTCAGTTACAACGGTTCATGTGAAAATTACAATATTTCCGTCTGTTTAAATTCACCTGAACATGTTGCTTTATCACTCACATTGGGCTGAAAATAAGACATAATGTCCAGATGATTGTTTCTCGACAGTTTCATAACACGACCTGTCAGCTCCGCGGCTCAAATTGAACTGTCTGTACCTGTCATTTGATTGCGTGTTTGTTTAACGTGGCCTAGCTTCCCGGTCGGGTGGAGTTTTCCGTTTTTAAGCACTGTGATTGGCCCGAGGGTCCAAACACTGCCCAGCCGGTTAACTATGGTGTTAAAATGAAATGAAGCAGTTGTTTAAACGCTGTTTATTTTTTCAGAACTGGAATGCCGTTCCTTTGTCAAATTCACTCTCGGAACGCTGTTCTGATGCTTTTTTCCTCCGTGAAAAGATACGGAGCGAATCAAAAAATATTCCCGTCTGGTCCAGTTAGACCAGTACAGTTAGAGCGGCCCGATGTCCCGATGGCCAGTCCATCCCTGAATGCAGGTGTGTGTGTGCCCCCCACCCTCTGATTTGCTGAAAACTCCAGATGCGCAATATTCTCTAAAATGATTAAATATAAATAATAAATGGCTTACACATTTCTTGATTAGGCTAAATGATATCTTAGTGCCATGAAGAGGGATGAAATGGGGGATGGCAGCTTTACAAACAAAATATGTAGTATTAATATGTTGATGCATTATATTTTTAATGCAAAAGCCGTTTTGCTTTTTTACATAAGCACACTATTAACAGTTTCCACAGGTTGTGTAATATTTTTTAGAATTAAATAAAAAATTTTGGTCTAACATACAGATTTATTTCTTTGTTGTATATTTTAATAACGGTAAGACACTTCTTTGTTAGGATATTATGGCATTTAAACAAAAAAGTGTGCAAAAGAAATCACTTGGTTTTATCTGCAAACTTTTTTAATTTCATCCAAATCAACCAATATAACTACAGTTATAATTTCATGCATACAGGAGGATCATATACACACATACACCTCAAAAACATTGACATTCTGTTATAGTGGTACTGGAATGTCTCATTTTGCAGTCTCACTTTAAGTTAGTGGACCATTCACAACGCATTTCATTTTGCAAAACAATTATTTCAATAATGACTTGTATTTCCCATCTTTACATTTCACATTCTGAATATATTTTTGACATTAAAACTCAAGCTGGGAGTGCTTATTATTCCATTGTGGGTATACAGACATTTCAGAGAGGCACACTTTGTACGGCAGATTGACGGTATTTGGAACGGAATGTAGCCCATCCACGGCAAAGCCCCCCCAAAATGTGTCCGAAACAGGCCCTGTGACGTTTTAAACAGGCCACGCCCACAACGTGCGGTACAACATCAACATTTTCTGTGGCTGCTTTTTCTGTATTCTTATAATTTATGTGAAATGTATACGGTGTAAATAATGTGTCGTTACCTTTTTCACATAAAGACCTGCATCATCATTAAAACCTTTATTTTCTGGAAGTCACAAAATTCTAACAAGCTAGCAAACTTCCGTTGAAGAGAGGGTTCATGCTAGCGTTTTGAGACTTCAAGAAAAACATTTTAATGATCTTGCTGTTGTTTGACAGTCGTGAAAAGGTAACGTCAAATTATTTACACCATATACATTTCACAAAAATTATCAGAACACAGAAAAAGCAACCACTGAAAATGTCGATTTATTGGCCTTTTTACTGCGTCATCGCCATTCTGAAGCAGTGCAGTGTTATGAAGGGAGAACCTGCTGGGGAGGCAGCACGGGGCAGAACATCCGAGAAGGCCACTGAAGCGTGCCCGGTCGATCGCCGAAAGTTGCGGCAAGTAAGTCAGTACACCAAGGTTACCTTTTTTGTACAGCTACCTTATCAACTTTATTCGTTTAAAAATCTGTTAATTTAGTTGCTGGGTGCGCTAGTCAAACTCCTACCACTAAAAGGCTAGCTTAACGGTAGCGCCAGCCAAGCTTATGCAGAACTAACCCCAACTTGCTTGACCATATACAGTATATTTTTTTTTAATGATTTCATGATTTGTTCAAATGATTTAAGTTGACCAGGGAGCTTTTTATGTGTAATAATGCATCGATAGCGGCGTGATGCTGTTGTAAATTAACGCGGCAAATTTAAATTTGTCAATTTATCAGTAATATCAATCAATCAGATAACAAAGTGCGTTCAAATGTCTTTCACTAAATGGCAGTAAATTTAAAATGTAATTATACATGGATTACTTTCGTTTGATTGAATATAAAATATTGTGTTTGTGTGTTCCAGTAACAGAAATCACAAGGAAGTATGTGTAATTCTTTTTTCCCCTCTTTGCAGAGCTCTCAAAAATAAAACAAATGCTGCAGAGCTTCGAAGAAGGAAATGCCAGTGCTGCAGTTCTACCGAACAGCCCCTCATCTGTGCAATCTGTGAGCTCTATTTTATTTATTAGACCACTGACTAGGGTAGAACACTCGACAAGAAATTAGTGATGTTACGTTTGCGAACGATCCGATTCTTTTCAACGACTCTTTGGTACAAACGAAGGGAACCGAGTCGTACTTTTTATCGTTGTGCCCAAATTTCACTGCCTGCCCTAAATCCACTTAACCTGACGCGCCAGATGGTCTCGCGTGATCGTGAATCCAGCTGCCTTGCGAGGTAAAAATCCACTCCCCTTTACGTGAACAGTGAGAACCAGCCGGTCACAAGAGGTAGACGTGTTTGTGTCACAGGAGCTCATCTCCTGTTTTTGTCAAAGCAGCTCAGGTATACACACCCCAGGACAGTTCACTAGTCCATTGCAGGGTTTAGTATTATCTGTATATTTTTCTCTATTTTATTTTATTTTTCTCTATTTTTATAATACTTAAAGTATTGTTCATAAGTTGGCTGTAGTATGGACCTTTTGCACAAAGTATTATTATTTTTATAAGTTGTTTTACTATTTATTCTTAAAAAAATTCTTGTGAAATGTTTTTCAGATAATTGTTTATCTGATTTGCACTAAAATCTGTTTTGCACAAATGTTCAACATTACACCTTTCAATACAGTTTCAATGTCCATATCTGTAGAATGTCACAGAAATGAAAAAAAAAATATATATATTTTTTTACTCAACTCTTTGTTTCCGTTTAAAATTAAAAGCCCTGTAGCGTTTCTGTGTACAGAATCCCTTCATTTGTTAACACAAGGCTTCTGTTGTTAAGTATTTGCAGGACCATGTTGTAGAAAATTCAGTGACTTGCACGGCTAAATTAGTGGAGTACCGGCTTTTAATTGTGGAAATACGGTAGTCATAGCAGAAACCCCACGTAGGCTATAATTATATTATGTTAAAGACCCTATAGACAACTTTTTTTGCTTTAACTTGTCATTATGAATTAAATGTAGATTGCACAGTGTAATGGCTATAGAATAATGACACCATCGGCGTTTAGATTGGTTCCCTATAAGCCTCGCTTTCACTATGCAATTCTGTCTGCCACCGGGTACGATCTCCCGGGAGAATGAAGGCTCGATTTACAGCACAAATGCCAACGAGGGGAAAGTTGAAAAGTTGTCTGTATCCACTTGAACAAGTTAAAGGTGATCTGGTGATATCAGGTGAAGGGCAGTATTTTTCCGGTGTTCTCTCTCTCTCTCTCTCTCGCTCAGGCCAAGTGAAGAGGGATTGCTGTATTTTTTTTATATATATTTTTTTTTATTATTATTTACAATTGAGCACACGCTTCTTAAGCTTTTTCTGTCTAAAATGAATATAAATTACATTTATAATGACATGAAATGAAACATTCTATGGCCATTATCAAAGGCAAACTCAATGTCGAAAGATAGGGCTGGAAGGCAGCGCGGCGGCAGCAGCAACGCTGTCTGTGTGGACACCACAGGCATGCGAGCCACAGCAGTTCAGCGAGGTAGCCGTCACACACAGGTAGAGGTAGGCGGTGTGGCCCGGGCATTAGAGAAACCTCCTCTGCGGGAGACCCTTTTTTGTGTACGGTTTCTTATTTGGCTTAATCAAGGATATTTTTTAATATGATTTTTTTTAACAGGAAGAAATATTCCCAGGATCAGGTGCCCCGGAATGTTTGGAGGGCAGCCAACCAGGATGCCACCGGGACGTCAATGGCCAGGGTTCTGGCTGCTGGGTGTGTTCGAAATCGAGACACCGATCCAGAGCAACTTGAGGGGTCAGTATTGTGTGTGGCACCTGAGCAGTCAGGCCAAGGAAGTTCAAACCTTGTCAAGTATGTTCGTTATTTTCTAAGCAAATCGAATAAAATCCCACTCTCTCAGGAGGTGCATCTAAAGTTGCAAAAGGGGAGCAGTGTCGGAGCGGCCTTGATGACATAAAAGTCAAAGCCATTACGGGTGAGTTAAGATTTTATTATTTCTGAGTTTAGTTGCATCTCCCTATCTCCCATCTGCCTGCCTGTCTATCTATTTGTCTGTATCTATCTGTCTATTTATCTATCTGTCTCTTTCTATCTATCTGTCTGTCGATCGTTCCATCTGACTGTCTGTCTGTCTGTCTATCTAGCTGTGTGTTTGTCCGGTCGTCTCTCAGTCCGTCCGTCCGTCCATCTATCTGTCTGTCATGTAAAATAAGAGGTTGCTTTCATGGCTGTGAATATTTACCGTACATAATGTGGTTAACATACTTTTATAAAGTTTACAGAACCCATGCTACTGTACGTTTCGACTAATGGTGATGAGTTAATCCACACCAGTATGAAGACTGCTTCATAACTGATTACTTTTTTCTCTACGTTCCTAGATGCTGTTATGTCGAAGCACCAGGGGGTAATCCAAGGCCAAATTGGAATGGCCTTAAACTGTAAAATGGCGGAGCTCCGGTTGGCAGCAGCCAAAAAATCAACTTGCTGGGAAAAAAAACAAAAAAAAACCCAAAACTGTTCGATATACTGTTCAATATTATTCAATAAAGAGTTAAAAAGTTATTTGTCTCTTTTCTTAGGAATATCAAAGATTTTATATTTATGTACTATACATCTATTGTGATATATTTTGATGCTACATAAATGTTACATATAAGAACATTACATATTTTAATATATTTGGATCCCTAATATGAGTACCAGTATGTAACTAAATCATATATTAACATTTATGCAATAGACATTTATTATATATGTGTATATCTGGAAAAACATATGAGACTTTGAACTTGGTCATGTTTGCTATATTTTAAAATATATCTGACATATGCGTATGGTGACTTATATGTACATCACATCTATACGCACGTGTGAGACATACATGGACATATACACTATATATGTAGTTTACATATTTTGTCATATATCAGATTTATGTATGGGATAATTCAAGCCTGCTTGTGCAACGTTTCGATTCGAACACGAATCTTCTTCAGGCACCGGACAGGCTTGAGTGTTGGATCGATTGAAGAGCAGTAGCAAGTGAGATGTCTGCTTGAAAGCCCAATGAGAAATGAGCTCAGAGACAGGTTGCTCCTATTTATAGATTATCTTCTCGGTGAGAAAATGTTCCTTTCTACATTTTTAATCCACATTCCCTGTGTGTTAAATATCAATGAACAAATGAATTCAATTAAGAAAGACATTTTGTGAATAGTATTAAGTTTTTAAGAATATCTTGTATTTTAAGGGATTTAAAATAAAGCAGAATTGTGTTTTTAAATTTTCATTAGTCAAAGACCGCAGATCTGTATAACAAATTAACTGTATTATCGAAGTGGTGTTGAGTTTTTAAGAACATCTTGTATTTTAAGGGATTTTAAATAAAACAGGATTGTGTTTTAAAGCTTGATTATTCTTTTTTTTTTTTTTTTTTAAACCTTAGTATCATAATTTGAATTGTATTTGGTGTAAAGACCTTATGCAGAAATGTTTTTATCAATAATGAGCCCATAAATCCACCCAGAAATAGTCCATATTAACTGGTGAGGTTTATGTAACCCCAATAGAGATGATTTTTAGATGTCAAGGAATTTTATGAAATATGGATATTCGTCCTATTAGTCCATTTTGCATTTAGTATAGTCAAATGTGTAGACGCCCATTTGATGCACCAATATAAAGCGTAAACCTACCTACCTTTAATTTGGGGTTGGGGTTAGGATTATGGTTGGGGTTGGGATTGGGGTGGGGGTTGAGGTTAGGGCTAGGGTGGGGATGGACAGTAGGCCTTACGGAGGGAGGAGTTTTTTGTTTTTAATAAAATTCAGAGCAGAGTATGGGCCAGCCACCCAGGGAGGCACTGGCGTATTCGTTCCGAATTATGAATCCTGCCCAGGATCGCTGTGGGCACTGTCCTTCCCGGGGCTAAACCAATCCAAGAGTATTGCTCATTCAAACCCTGGGGGGAACATAGTCCCCAATTTACGGATCCAATGTTGTTCCATGATTTTTCACTGTATGGACGTCCAAAAAGAGTTGGTTTGAAGACCCATGATACGTAATTGTGAGAGGCCATGTTTGAGGAAATGTTGGACGATTTTTGTGTGAATATCTTTTTTGTTTTCGATGTTATGTCTGTGTTGTATTATCCTTGTGTGTATCGAATTTTTCGGTTCTCCCACACATCGGACCCCACATAAGCTACAGTAAATATAGTAAATGCAATTTGCAGTTTAGTACGGAAGCCGAGAACGGCCGTGCTTGCAATTATTTTCTTTAATGCCGTTATGTCGAGATCACGAGTTAATTATCTCGTTATCTCGAGATAACAAAGCTCGTTTTCTCGAGAGTATTTTTGAGAAAATAGCTAAAATTGGTTTTGGCGTATCTATTAAATTCTACACTCCGTGAGGAATACACACAGGGAATGATTTTGGTTTTATCCAAATTTTTGTCTTTGATTTTTAAAAAGGTTTTTAAGGACTTCCGTAAAAACGGTCTAGAATACCCTCTCTTACCGTAGAGCAGAGAATACGATTTTAGTCGCTTAGATGAATTGTTGTTGATGTGTGCAGATTCTATAAAACCGTAATAATTGTGATTTAATGATTCCTTTGTATGTATGCTTTGGGTGGAAGCTGGTTTTTAATATGAGTGCATGGGTATCTGTGTCTTTGAAATAAATCTAATTTATTTGATTTCTGGAAATTAGGGCCTTTATAAGAAACCGTGTCTAAGAAATTGACCTTACTTCAATGAATTGTATATTTAATTTTAATCGAAGGCTGATGTGTATTAAGGTGATTGGTGAGATTGATGAACTCCTCCATAGAGTAAGTCCACACCCCCCAGATGTCATCAAGGAACCTAAAATTAAACAGAGGTTTGAATGGATAATTCTCTAGGGCTGATTGTTCCCAGCTGGCCATGTAAATATTGGCATACGATGGGGCAAATCTCTTGCCCATAGCAGTGCCCTTAATTTGGAGATAGAAATTCGAATTGAATTCAAAATCATTCCTTAAATTGATTTCAAGTAATTCCAAGAGATATTTATCCGGCCTCATGGGGTCGGGGTACTTTTGGAACCATTTTTTAACGGCCTCCAAGCCCGATTCTATTTATCTATGTTAGTATAAAGGCTATCTATGTCGAGGGTAAAGAGATAAGAGGCGGATGGAATGATGATATATCCGACCTTAATGAAATCGTAAGTATCCTTCAGATATTTTTTTTTTTCGTAAGTATCGTTCAGATAGTGTTAGGGTTAGGGTTAGAGACCTTCAAAATCAAATAAAATGATAACCATTTTGGTTTGTTGTGTTTATATAGCTGTTTTGAAGCCTTGTTCCAATAAAAAAAACTGGATAATATTTATGAAATATTTTAACTTGAAACGGGTCAAATTTGAGCCGAACACAATAGGAGGGTTAATGTGTGTTAACAGAATATTGAACTGGGGAACATAGGACCCTGGGAACATGGATACGCTTCTGAGGAGGCTGCTATCTAAGGTAGAATACAATTGTGTCGGGCTAGAATCGTTTGTAAACCTTTTGTACCTAAACCGTTTGTAAATGAAAAATGTATTTTAAGCACAATGGCAAAACACTGTATGAACCAAGATTCACAGATGGTGGAATAAAACAGGTGAAGGACATCATATACGAGGTGATCCCAGGATTCCTCAGGGAGAGATGGGAGGAATGGAAAATAGAGAAAAGGTTAATACAATATACAAGAAAATCAAAGCAAAGTTGGTAGCATTTGGCGTTTTTTTTTTTTTTTTCATATAATATCAACACTTGTGTAGACAAGAACTTCATTGGGCGTAGGGCCGGTTTCACAGACAGGGCTTAGATTAAGCCAGGAGTAGGCCTTAATGTGTAGCCTACTAGGACATTTAAGTAGCCTTCATGAACGTGGCTTAAATTTGGCTTATGGCGACCTTACACCAAACGGCTTTTCAAGCGATTTCACTGTCACAGACAAATTTCCAATGTAGGAATAAAATCATGAGAGTTTTGCTAGAGTTGTGGTGCGCTCCCGTCATCTCGATCGCTTGGTGTAAGGTTGTCAGAAAACTCAGAGTCAGAGTTGTCTTAAGTCAGTCTTTTTCTCATCTTGACGTTCCGATAAAATCAACAAGTTTAATATTATCGGAAGTCTTTAGTCTTGGCTTATGCAAATAGTGAAGTTCAATGATGTGAACATTGTCAACAACCAACAGTTGCGCTCTCTCCGAAGGAAAAAAAGTGGACAGAAATTGCTGTAGCCCTTGAAATCCCTGGTGAGTATGCTATATGCTATAGCTAGCTAGCTAACCACTGTCCCGAACGGGGCTACTTGCAAGATAACGTTAGCTACTGTAATGTTTGCTAATAGCCTACGAGTACATTTCATCTGAAGATTGCTATCTTCAATAAATCTGGCTTCAGTGCTCCCTCTCTCCCTTTCTCTATACACGTGTGTGTGTGTGTGTGCGTGCGTGCGTGCGTGTGTGTATGTAGGAGGGGAACCCTGCTAAAAAAAAAAACAGCATAGACCAGCATGAATTCCTTGCTGGTCTATGCTGGTTTATGCTGGTTAGTGCTGGTCTGATGCTGGTTTAGCTGGTGAAGCTGGTGGACCAGCATGGCCTTGCTGGTGAAGCTGGTCAACTTCTGGTTAACCTGGTCAATTAATGTGGTCTTGCTGCCAGCCCCAGTACCACCTACATGGTCCTTATAGTTGAGCTGGTAGGAACTAGAGTGAAGTCATTTCAACTGTTTGAGATTTTGATGTCTATTTCTAAAGAAGAGATGATAGAGAATTTAAATGAATTGAAGTAAATAAGAGTCAAGGAGTTCGTTCAGGGAAAAAAGTAAATTGTCACTATAAAAGTGATAATTTAATCCCATTAAACATGTTACATTCCCCAAAAGTTCCCATTTGTTTGTGGAAAATAGTAAAAATAAAGAAAACAGTGGTGTGTCCAAACTTTTATGTGGTGTAAGGGTGCAGTAATTTCTATTTGCTGATGGTGACACATTCAAAATGTATGCATGCAATGATGCTGTATTATTTCAGTCCAAATCGACACCCCCATTGCTCTTTCTTTAATGTCGCTTGGGATGTGTAAAGGCAGTAACAGGCCTGTTTGGAACGCAGCCAGGTGCGTGCTACTAATGTTGTGAACTCGCGCTGGTTCAATTTGCAGTTACCGGCAGAAGCACAGGCCAGCAGCGGTGCCAGCAGACCTACTTTTGTATTATTCTTTTCCAGGTGAGTCAAGTGCCACCGAGCACCTACATGTATCCATAGTAATGTAGGTAAGCTAACCAAACCGTTATTCCTGTTCTAGGTTGCCCTTTATGTGTTTTTACGGTCAGCTAACGTTAGCTGAATAACCGTTCTTTAGCTAGGTTATATGTGGGCCCACTGTGGGCTGCCCACAAGGGGCCCAATCTTCAGCCCACAGTGGCTCCACATGGGCCCCAAAAGGGCTTGTTTGCTGGGAAGGAGACACCCTTTTCCTGGTGCCCTTTCCCCTCTTCTGTCTGGTTGAGGCTTTCAGGCTGGCAGGTAGGTATACATCCCAGACAAGGTCGATGCGACTGCTTTTCTCAAGTTGAGCAGAGATGTATGGTGCAAACATAGGTTGTGTGTGTGTGTATGTGTGTTCTGTTATGTTTATTGTTCTTGTTTAATAAATAATCATATTGTTATGAAAACCTCAAATAGTCTTTATTTAACTAGTTCAAGAAAGATTACTTTTGTGATGTTTATCTGGTCTGACTGCTATCAGCATGGGACGGTCAATGCTGGTTAACGAGCATTCAACCACACCAGCATTGGATGCTGGTGCGACCAGCATATCAGCATGGGATGCTGGTTGAATGACCAGCATACCGGCCTGGGATGCTGGTAACACCAGCATGCCAGCCTGGGATGCTGGTGTCACCAGCATGCCAGCCTGGGATGCTGGTCTCACCAGCATGCCAGCACCAGATGCTGGTCTCACCAGCATGCCAGCACCAGATGCTGGTCTCACCAGCATCCCAGTGTCAAAACACAACATATGCTGGTCTTGCTGGTGTAACCCGCATGCATTATGCTGGTCATGCATGCTGTTTGTTTTAGGAGGGAATTTACTTTGTAGAGGTGTTCACAAGTCAGTCCATGTTTACAATCTATTGGAAAACTCTGAATAGTAGGGGTAGCCCTTTTCAAAGTCTTCTAGTGTATGGTAGGCAGTCTTTGCAAAATCTTATAGTCTGTAGCTAACAACTCAGTGACTTATGACACATTGTCTTTAGATGTGAGCTGGATGTGAGAGGGTGTCAGACTTTAGTCTTCTAGCGTATGGTAGGCATAAGTTAGTCGGAGACTATGGAGTCCTGGAGTAAGGTAAGTAAGCCTAAATGAGAACACCTGGGTTAAGCCTCATTAGGATAAGTATGAGCACATGCTGTTGGTCTAATGGTGCTCATAAAAACCTGGAATGGAATAGAAAACACATGAATCTTGAGACAAAACAATGGCAGAGGCAAAAAGAATTTGTTCAAAAAACTTTAGTGAGTATGAAAAAACGCTGCTAAAACAAATTGTGTCAAAACATCCAGTTATTGAAAGTAAAAACCACACTACTGCTACTGAGCAAAAGAAAAAGAGTGGTTGGGCTGCAATTTGCAGTGAATTCAATGCAAATGAAATGTAACCGCAAGAACAGTACAACAACTTCAGGTGAGATATCTTCATTATTATCAGTATTTCACATTTCTCATATTCATATTTTTGTGACATCACTTATATTGAATGATATCTGCCTATATAGACTCTGTGGAAGAACCTTAAACTGGCTTTAAAATTAGAATGCAGAGATCAGAAGAGAGCCATTTAATACTGGTGGTGGACCACCAAAAAAAAGAAGACTGATGAATTGAGTGACTTGCTGTCTAGAATAATAGAGCACCAGCAACCTCTGGATGGTATACCGGACGATGACCATTTGGACAGTTCAGATGAAGAACTGAGCACAAACGGTAAATATACCAAAGAAAGTAAATTGGTTACTTCCTTTGGTAAATATATTCCACTGTCTGTGTCAATCTTTATTCTTCTTTCATTCTAAGGACCATATGAGTTTATTTGTGCTTCTAACAGTGTTTCTTTTTCCAGAGGAAACAAATCTGAACAGGTTGGAAGAGCCAGTGCACAGTGAGTGTGTACCCTCCACATCTGCTATAGCATACCTGAGAGAAGACGCTGCCACCACCTTTCAGAGAACAAAAAAGATGACTATGCATGAAAAGTTAGCCAGAGAATTTCATGAGCATAAAATTAAATATCTGAAGGAAGAACATGAAATGAAAATGAGAATTCTACAGGTTGAATTGGATATGAAGTTGGAAGAGAGAGCTATGATCCAAAATAAGATACAGTAATGAGACAATTGTGATTACCAGCCATGGTGAACAATATATGTAAAAAAATAAATGTTTTGTCCTTTGGATATTCATGAGTATTTTAATTACCACAAACTACATTTTAAACCAGCCTTGGTTTAGTCACTCATTTAATTTTGCTGCACACTATTTTAATTTTGTATTTTATTTGTACATTATCAAGCAAAAATAAGCCATAATGAATACATTCCATATTTAAATGCATGTCATCTAGTTGAAGTGCTGCAATGTGAAAGCAACTCTGTGTGCAAGTCCTTTTTCGTTTGAAAAACTCGGAAACCCTTAGCAACTTGCATACTTTAGTGGGCCATCTGGATGATTTCAAACGTGAGGAATTGGTGAACCTTATCAAGAGTTATCCTTGTTTGTTTTCAGATACTCCTTCTCGTACACATCTCATAGAACATGATGTTGATGTTGGTGATGCAGAACCCATTAGGCAACGTTTCTATCGTGTGTCAGCTGACAAACGTAAACATCTAGATGCAGAGCCAGATCTTACTCACAGGCCTTGTACAGATTACCGTAAAGTGAATAACATTACTAAACCTGATTCTTACCCATTGCCTCGAATGGAGGATTGCGTGGATCAAGTAGGTTCTGCAAAGTATGTGAGTAAATTTGATCTGCTTAAGGGTTTATATAGTTTATTAAGATCCCCATTAGCCACAGCATTGCAGCAGCTATTCTTCCTGGGGTCCACAAAACAGACTTTACGTAGTGACAATGCAACCATCACACTTACATCATAACACATAACATTACAAAATAAACAGGACAAGACTAGAACACACACACAGACAAGACAAGCTCCTGACAATTCAATAATCAGAAATAGACCGTTTCAGTCTAGTGTCCCAACACATTTCAAATCATAATACGGTCCATTTCACGCTAGTATTCAATACAATAATCAAGATACATGAAATTCGTCCGTTTTACTCCAGTTTCCCGGTCCACAACTCAGACCCTCCACGGCCACAAGACACATCAACCCAATCAAACTCATATTTGTATTTTATTTATACTTAGCCAAACCAGTCCTACATCTTTTCAACGTCTCTAGTCAAAAGATACTGTTTAACTAAAATTTTAAATCGAATTTTACTGTTTTCTTGTGTGATATGTCTAGGGAGTAAATTCCATTCATACATAGCTCGGTACATGACCGTTCGTTTGATTGCGTTTGTCCTTGCTTTCGGTAATGTAAAATTTCCTCCTATAGCATGTCTGGTAGAGTGATCATGTCTATCTAAACTGAGAGATAAATTCTTATACAAAATAAACGGAGTTTTTGTAACAGAGATATTTCTGATAAATACAAGTAATGAATAGAGTAATCTGTTATTAACAAATAACCAAGATAGACAATTATGCATTGCAACAACATTCGTTCTGTATTCACAACGGAGCACTATACGTGCTGCTCTGTTTTGTACCATTTGTAATTTCTTTAATTTATCCATTGTTGCATTAGACCATACTACTGGGCAATAATCAAGATTGGACAATATTAAAGCCTGAGTCACCTGTTTAGTTGAGTTTTGTGTCAAAAAATGTGCACACCTTTTAACAACAGAAATACCATTTCCCATCTTAGCAACTATCTTATTTATGTGTTTTGTCCATGACAATTTACTGTCTAAGATCATCCCCAGGAGCTTGGTCTCCTGGACTTGGTCAATAGACACATCATTTATGCAAAGCTTTAAATCTGGTTTTGTACTAAGAGCGTGGTTTGAACCAAATACCATGCTATTTGACTTAGAAACATTCAGAACCAACTTATTTCTCTTTATCCATTCAACCACTGATCGCAACTCTAAATTTAAAACTGTATTTAACTCATTGGCTGTGAATGCCGACATATATATAGTTGAATCATCCGCATACATAGAAATTTTGGCCTTATATAAAACAAGTGGTAAGTCATTTGTGAAAATGGTGTACAGCAATGGCCCAAGACAGCTTCCTTGGGGCACTCCACACCTTACAGTTTTAACATCTGAATAGCTCCCATTAAAAAAAACAATTTGTGTCCTGTTAGTTAGATAACTCACCATCCATGATAATGCAGACTGAGAAAAGCCATAACATTCTAGTTTTTTCACTAATAATTCATGATCAATAATATCAAATGCTGCTGTAAAATCAAGTAGTACAGCACCCACTATTTTCTTCTCATCAATTTCTCTCAGCCAATCGTCAGTCATTTGAGTCAGAGCAGTCGCTGTTGAATGCCCTTCTCTGTATGCATGTTGAAAATCAGTGGTTAAATTATTCATAGAAAAATAGCATTTAATTTGTTCACACACTATTCTTTCCATCATTTTACTTAAAACAGGCAATAAACTTATAGGACGACTATTTGATCCAGAAAATGGTAATTTCCCGTTTTTAGGCAGTGGTATTATCTTGGCAGTTTTCCATTCTTGTGGACATAAACTTTCAATGAAACTCTGGTTAATAATATGGCAAATAACAGGAGCAATTAAATCCGCAACCAGTTTAAGAAGTTTCCCGTCAAGGTCGTCAACACCTGGTGGTTTATTTTTACAAGTTATTAGCATGTTTTCTACCTTACTTATACTTACTCTGTCAAATTTAAAATTACAATTTTTACCTTTCATGATTTGATTTTTTATTAATAAATTAGATATTTCGTTATCTATATTTGGCATGTTATTCCTTAAATTATCTACTTTACCTATAAAATAATTATTAAAGTGGTTAGCGATCTCTGCTGGTTTGGTAAGGAAGTTTCCTTCTGTCTCTAAGAAAGATGGAGTGGGTTTGGTGTTCTTGCCCATTAGATCATTCAGTGTATTCCATAATTTTTTACTATCGTTTTTAATATCATTAATTCTATTTTCATAATGCCATTTCTTTTTCTTCTTATTTAACTTCGTAACAAAATTCCTTAATTTACAATATATTTGCCAGTCTGATTTATAACCAGATATGTTTGCTATTAATTTTGCTTGATCGCGTTCCACCATATACTCCTTCAACTCCTTGTCTAACCATGGTGTTCTGACATTTCTGACGGTAAACTTCTTCAGTGGTGCATGTTTTTCAACCAGGGGCATAAAGATTTCATCAAATTTCACCAGTGCCTCTTCGGGATCTTTTTCCAATAACACATTTGACCAACACACATTTTTGACATCTTCAACAAATTTGTCTTGATTAAACGTTTTATAAGATCTCTTAAAGATTACTTTAGGTCCAGGCTTGGGAACTTTCGTTTTTCTCACAATTGCAACCAAATTATGGTCGCTACAACCTATAGGTACAGATACTGCTTTACAGCATAGCTCTGCTGCATTAGTAAAAATATGATCTATACAAGTGGAAATTTGGGTGCCATCCAAACATATTCTAGTTGGTTTGTTAATTACCTGTGACAACCCACATGCATCTGCTACAGTTAGAAGCCTTTTTTTCAATGGACAGCTCAGCGAATTCCAGTCTATATTCAGGTCACCCATAAAATAGATTTCATTACTAAATTCACACCCATGGTCTAACATCTCACAGATTTTATCAAGATACTCATTATTCGCACTAGGCGGTCTGTAGCAACAACCAATTAACATTGGCTTCAAATGAGGCAAATGTACTTGCAGCCATAGTACTTCAATCTCCGTTGGCATTAAATCATCCCTAATTTTCACCGGTAAGTGATTCTGAATATAAAAAGCGACTCCGCCCCCAAATGCATTCCTATCCCTCCTAAAAATGCTGTATCCTTGTATCATTAGTGCTGCATCCTCAAATGTTGAATCAAGATGTGTTTCTGATATTGCTAAGAAATGTAAATTGTCTGAAAGTAATATTTCAGTGATTTCCGTTAACTTATTCCTAATGCTACAAATGTTTATGTGGGCCATCTTTAGTCCCTTCTTAGGTAGTTTAGAGTACTTTAACATTAAATTAATATATAATAATTACTTTGTTCTTAAACCAATATATATCGGAGCTAACACTAAGACAACATTTATTCATACACAAAACAATCGAACATAGACATACAGACAGCCACACGTACCTCAAATACATACACATACAACCACAGTCGCTCGCATTGTCACACCAACCGTCCATGTCTACAAGCCTGAGTGCACTGACCTCCACGCTTACTATCTTACTGTTATTCCTTTCCTTTTAATCAGTGATTCCTCTATTTCTGTATCTCTTCCTAATCAATTATTCAATTAATTAATTATTTAGGTCCTGATCAGCCCTCCCCAAAGAAAGTATTCTCATTTAGTTGAATACCAACACAATTGGTTATACTCGAGGTTATGCATAGGGAAATAATTTATTTTAAATCTAGTTTCAACACAATATGTAGGCCTATATAAATTATCTCATATTTATAGACCTAAATCACATTCAATAATGAACCCTTTCAAAACAACACAAATGTATCTACTTTAGTCTAGACATTGGGTCTCTCCCAGAGATTATAGCCTCTATTGAAATACTGAAAATATATCAGAAAGTACAACAAAATTAAAATAATATAATTGAAACAAAGGGTTACTGGCAAGTTCCTCTGTCTGCATGTGCTCGGGAAGTGTGTGCCTTTATTACACCTTCAGGACTGTATGCTTATACAGTTATGCCATTTGGTCTGCGTAACGCACCAGGAACATTTCAGCGTCTGATGAACCGCGTGGTTTCTGGGTTGGCTGGTTGCGCAGTTTATTTAGATGACGTGGTCATTTACAGTGATACGTGGGAGGATCATGTCCAGCGGATTTGGGCCCTCCAACATTTTGACGTGTACATCTGTTCAGGCCTGGCTCCCTTGGTGGTGTATACAGATCACAATCCGTTTACCTTCTTGCGATCCTTACAAAAACCTAATCAACGAATGATGCGTTGGGCTTTGTTCCTCCAGCCTTATCATTTAGATATTCGCCATATTAAGGGCACCGAGAACATAATTGCAGACGCACTGTCCCGTGCACCCTTACCTTAAATGTTACCACTAATTAGCCTGCTGTCTTGTATTTGTGCTGTCCTTTGGTCTGGTCTCTCTGTCCATTCTCTTAAACTGCTCCTAAGGTACCGAGGCTGCTGAGTTTGGAGTTGGAGAGGTGGACTGGAGGGATTGCAAAAAGATGGGTAGTAAATGGTTTTTGTGGTAAACGAAAAAAAAAGGTGAGGTAATGACCTATATTTTTCCCTTTTACTGTAGTTATACTGCAGTCCTTTGGAGGGTTGGGGACAAAAGTGAAGTAGAAAGTATTTTTCCTGTTTATTGCATGTTTTTTCTATGTATTGATGTGTTTTGGGTTACTGGGTGGGACCCAGTTCTTGAGGAGGGGGGTGTGACGACCCGCCTGCTTTGCTCTTCTTATCTGTCATTGGCTCATTGCAGAGGGCTGGCCCGGAGTGATAGGTGGAGTCATTAGTGCTCATGGAGTACACCTGTCCAGGTCTCAGCTCTAGGGTATAAAAGGCTGGCTGTCACTAACACTCTCTCTCTCCCTCTTAACAGGCATCCACCTTGGTTTGGCGTATGGTTTTGGTTCCTTTGTTTTACACCAGACAACACCTCTACACCATACTTTTCACTCAGCCATGCACCACATCCATGCACCACTGATTATACTGACTAACACATCCCTTTTTCCTCATTTGATATGATTTATTATCCTTAGTTGTAAATAAATAATTCTTTTGGCATTTAAAGTTCTGTGTGGTCTCCCATCTTTTGTCACATACATGAGCCAGTTTGTGACAAAATGCCAGTTTGTTGCCTGCCTCAGCCATGGGCACATCTGCTTGATCCTGATCTTTCATTGGAGGATCAGGACAGCAAGGCTGCTTCAGGTAGTTGTGCAGCACAGCTGTAGCAATGATCACCTTGCAGCATCTTCTTGGTTTCCACACTCCAAACATGCGCTCGACCATCCCTCTAGTGCGGATATGAGCTCTGTTGTATCTTTGCTGCTCAGCTATTGTGGGATTTATGTAAAAAGTCACTCTGACCATATCCACTGTCACCGAGTAGTAGTCCACTATGTTGTCCTCTCTGAAACTGAGCACACAATGAAGAGTTGAGAAAAATCCTTGAATCGGGAGTTGCACCTTTCCAACGGGCAACAATGTTTCAAATCTCTATATTAGGAGTGCATACACCCTGAATATTGAATGAATGAATGAAACCTTTATTGCCCCTCGGGAATTTGCTTTGCACAAAGAGCATAAAAAATATCAAAGACATCAACAACCATATATGACAGCACACAATATAACATAAAACATAAGCATGTAAAAACATCAGAAAAAGCATCATTTGGGTGGTCGATAAAGGACATCAAGTGCAAGTTCCAAGAAAGTGCCAAATTCAGACCATATGATCAGAGCTTGTTAAGCAACTGAATGCTGCGTGGGACGAAGGATGTGATGCCTCTTTTAGTCCGCATCCTGGGCATGCTATATCTTCGCCCTGAAGGTAAAAGTACATATTCAGACCATAGAGGGTGCAGTGGATCTGCTGTGATCTTGTGAATTAAATTCATGGTGTACTGGTCTGTCACGTAAGTAATACTGCACATTGGTTCCCCAGTTATCTTGCATTGATGGAAAACCAGTTCTTACGGTTCCTGTACTCCTCAGCATCAGGAGTTGATGGACACTTGATGGGAACATGACATCCATCTATACAGCCAATCATTCCTGGGAAGTGCCCATATTCATAGAATTGCACTTTATAGTTGGCTTAGCCAGCAGCATCAGGAAGCTTGATGTAAAGACTCCTCAGTTCACAAATGGCCCTGCAGACTTTGTGAACTATTATACACACAGTTGCTTCACTGGCACCACACAAATCACCAGTTTCACGATGAAAGATTCCAGATGCCAAAAACCTCGAAGTGATCAGAACTTGGAGAGAACTGGGTAAAGGCCTTCCTCTTTGAGACAGAGGAAAGTCTAGGCTCAGCAAAGATATCGGGCCTCATGCAAGAACCACCCGTACGAACAGATTCGTTCTTAAATCACTCGTACGACCGATTTAAGAGATCTTTCCGCATTCACCCATTTACAATTTCTCTTAGGTACGAACAAGTACAAGTACAAGTGGTCCAGACCTGTCGTACGAGTCACGTACAATCAACCTGCTGTTGAAAAAACTTTGTTGTTGACTAATGGAAACACTCAGATGAGACAAAAGCAAGGTTAGATTGTATTGGGGGAAACACATTATAGAGGGAGATAAATCTGATTTATATGCCATTTTACTCCAGTTGCTAACTTTAATGTGGGTAAGTGCAAGTGAATCTAAATTTAGGTCTTACAAGGGTGAGGTGCAAGTCGCTGTCCAGGGCGACATCGCTGGACACCTGACAGTGCCGTATCAGGTATAGGCCTATTCTTTCATCTGTCCGTGTAACGGAGAATACCTCCTGGCCCTCCTGTTGCAGTCATGATCGCCTTGCTTTTTGCGTCTAATTTCATGTCAAGCCATTTCTTTTTTTATTTCTATGTCGGTACCCTAACGACAAATCACTATAGTCCTATAATATTCCTATAATACTCCGATAGTGTCATGGTTTCTGCCTGCCGTTGTGTTTTCCTTGTCTTCCCTGCCCCCCTTTGTGTCTCCGCCTCCTGGTCTGTCTCTCTGTTAGTCTGTCAGTGTGTAGTGTGGGTGTGGCTCTATCTCTCCCCCAGCTCCTGCTTCACCTACACACCTGAACCTCATCACTCATCACCCATCACCACAGTATATTAACCCCGGTTTTTCATCCACTCTTTGTCAGTCCACTGTTTGTACTCTGCCTCAGTTTTAAAGCTTGGAAGCTTCTGAAAAGCTCTCTGCCTGTGACTGCATTTGGGTCCTCACCACACCTCCCCGTAACAGATAGGGACAGTGTCTGTGATACTCAATAGTGAGTTTATAGTGACCTTATCATGGTATTTTTGTCTTCTGTAGTATCACTGTAATATTCATATAGGGAATTATAGCTTTGTTGTGATATTTATTTAGTGTTCATCTAAAATGTATAGGAATACTATAGTTGTTTATCGCAAGGGAACGCACAGAGTTATTTTCCCCATTCCTTGGCTTTAGCAGGGCCTTTGATTCCACTATTGAATTATATTAAATATGATATGCTTTGGTTGACTTATTTCTAATAGTAGGACTTCAATCTCAGAGCTGGTAGACTTCTCCTTAGTCTTCCTGTCAGTTTTATGAATGAAGCTTCCCGACATATGGGCCGGACGCCTAACCTTATATGGGATTATTGGGGCGTCAATTATGCAAATTCCCAATTCTCACGAATGCGCATTCATTTAGAACAGGTGGAATTCAGCAGGTCATTTACGACAGTTTTCTGAAGATACGAGCGTTTGGTGAATCTGACGTGGCACACACGTACGAGTCCACCTAACGTAAAAAGTAAGAGAAATTTAAGATATGAATACGAAAATGTTCTTGCACGAGGCCCATTATCCCCAACACATTTTCTTTGTACATACGAAAGCGGTCTCGAAAAGTTATTTCATCAAAGTAATTTAATGGATTACTCCTATCCACAAGTACTCATCTGGCTGGCCTCTGTAGTGCATGTTGGTCTTCATTTAGATATTCCAAATAGTCCATGCTCCCTCACAAACAGTACTAAACAGAAATTAAACCTGCCTCTTTGAATGATAAATTTAAGCTTCAATTTAGTCCTAGAGTAGCTCTAATCCTCCCTCTTGCAGTCATCTTTGTTTAATCCAGAACAGGCTAAATCTACGACTATTTTAAATTAAGTCTGTGCAAGTCCCTTTGAGTTAAGACAGCTCAAACAGGCATTTTAGTCTGGGACTAGGCTTAAGCCTTTTCTGTGAAACCGGCCCGTAAATACTTAAATACTTGTACTTCCTCTGACAGATTGCTGGTGTACCACATGGTCAACACCAACCTGAGGCATGAGGATGAGACACTCCATAGGGACTGCAAGCACTTAATTAATTTCATTGGATCTATGCAGAAAAGCTGCTCCAAGCAAGTGAGCAAAGAGATCACCCATAAAATAAACACATTCCTGGACATGCCTGAACATGTCCTGTAGCTAATAAAACCAAATTATTATATTAGCAGTAGTGTTTAAACAGTGTAACAGTCAAAGAAGTTCATTTGTCATTGTTTGGCCTAGTATGTGACACAGAGTCTCACCTGTAAAACACTACAACTGCATTAAAATCAGACAAAATGCTGCTCCAAATACTTTTTCTGGCATCCCTTCTTCATGGCATCATGTTTTGATTTGATTATTTGCAAGGAATTGATTAAAATTGCCAAAACAGCATGACAAAGGTTACAGGTCAATAGCAAATTCTGACTGAAAAAAAGCTTCAATTGTCATGTTCCCCAGACAGAGTGGTTTTAGCTGTTAACTGGACTGATTCATTACAACAAGGCTTCCATTACAGGATATAATACTTCTTGTGTTGTGATCATTCCTGACAGTAAAATGCCAAATACACAATGCACTGAACTTTTTGACCTGGCTTTAAAATGTCTTGAAGCATTTCAAATTTTACTCTTCAGGTTTACAGACACTGTAGTCACCCTGTTTATGGTTTGCACTTTTGTTTTTGTTTTCCTTCAGAAATAAAAATAGATTTTACCTCAGAAGATGTTTGCCTGATGAATTCACATCCAGATAAGTCACAGACTTTCTACCTTCTTCTGTAGGGGAAACACTGACAGAGAAGACACTGCTTATTCTCCTTCCTCAGTTCTGGGTTTCTGTGTTCATTTGATCTGAGGCTGCTGTCACATCCTCTTAACTTCACTATCAAAGTCTAGAAACATCAGTCTGACACCAAAGCAGTCTAACCTGTGGCCAGAAATCAAGTCTGAGGCAGAGAAATTGCAGATCAGGTGATGTAGTTCTACTGTGTGTCCACAAGATGGAGACATTAACCACATCAACTACAGTGAACTAAACAGCAGACCAGCACACAGAGATGTAATGCATGGAGGAGGAAAAATTTATATCGCTTTCAAATTCAATAACAGCGAGAATGAGAGTGTAGCCTAGATCTAAAATCTGTCTGACGTCACACAAAATCATAGCTGCAATATCAAAAAAGTTTATTGCTGAGGTGGAGAATGTGACAGGAAGTTAAACTCTTCCATTTTATTATAGCAAATGATTTTACTGTCTTTTGATTACATTGTGTTAGTTTGCACTTTATTTTATGACATTTATTGTATTTTAACGTAGCCTATGTATTGCTTTATGTTTGTCTTGCTGCAGCTTTCGTTGTCTTGAAGAAGGAATTCAGTGAAATAATACCTGAAAAGATAGTTTCCACAATATCATTAATGTTGAACTGGTGTGATAAACCTTATTTTCATTTGTGTTTTTGTTAAGAAATGGTCAGAAATCCTCCTGTTATCATCGCTGTCAGTGCCAATGAGAGTCAAAGTATGGAAGAGATTTTTTCCCTCAATCCTGTAGTCAGAAAACAACTAATTACTAACTATTCTACTTTTAGTAGACTTTAGATTTTAAAATTAACAACACTAACACTAACATGTTGGAAAACCGTCAGAAGAGTGTTGAGTTGTGTTTTGAAGCTAAACATCGGGTTTTCAGACAGACAAACCTTAAACGGCTGAGTTGTAGATTTCCTCTTTTTCTTGTCTAAATAAGCTAACAGCAGGCAGTAACAGTCACATAAAAGATCTGCTAATAGAGTCAGTAAAGTAAAATACACTGTAAACTCATGTAAACTGCTGCTTACAATACCTTGTGGTTGAGAAAATAATCTGCAACACGACGATAAGTGACGGTGAAACTAAATCAGGGGAGGGGAAGCGGGTGGGGTGTTAGACTAGTTTGATTCAGGAAATATCAATGTCGACACATTCATCACCATTTGATTATCTGAGTGATGTCACTATGGTCTGCTGTCATTTTGGAAATCTGAGTGTGAGGAATTGCTAATATTTCATTCATTATGCTTTGTGTAAAGGCAGACTTCTAAATAGGTTTTAAAATTAAATCAAAATGTAAAAAACAGTGTTCAAGATGTGTATCGGGAATATCTGGGAAGCCAACACTGATAATATTTGGCTTGGCTGTTATCAGTGTCTCAGTCATCACTGATAATGACTTTTTTTTTTTTCCTCAGTTTATGCTTTTTAATCTTTTATATTACTGTGTTCCATAAAGTTATTAATTTGTGTATCCCAACAAGTGTAGCCTAATTAACATCAACAATATAATTGTATTGATTTATGGAACACAGCAATATAAAAGATGAAAAAGCAAAAACAAACAAAACATCAGATCATCAAATCTAATTTCATAAAAAAAAAAAAAAATGGTGATAAAGCTCCTTTGAATAAAACAACAGTTCAATTCTATAAGGCATTATTGGTATGCAATACCAATCCAAACTCCTTAATTTTATCCTATAATAATAATTGTCCTTAATTTCTCATTACACAAACATTAATTATCCATTAAAAATATCATTGCTTTAAAAAAGTAAGGTTAGTATCATGGGTTTATAAGGGATTTATTCATGGGTTGGTTCACAGAGACATTAGAAATTAAGGGATTTTTCATGTCTTCTGTGCAGGTTTACAGGTTATTAATGAGTTATTAATGGAAAGTTCCTCTCTCCCTGAATTTTACATTAAATTAGAAAGTAAGCAGTCAAATATTAAGGGGGAGTGTAAGGGGGTTTTGATGGGGTCTCCTCCATTAATAACTCCCTTAACTCATTTTACGGGGATTTTGCATGAATTAAGGGGTGAATTCATGTAAATGTAAGGGATTACTGGTTCGTACCTACAGTAAACCCGAAGCACATTGCCAAGGGCAACAAGTAAAGAATAATGAGGACTATTACGTTTAAAGTAACAGTGACGACAGTATCAGTAAAAAAGCTCATAAGTTTAATGTAAGTAAGTTTTTTTTCTGCCATCAATCAGGTAGGTGACAATAATATACTGTAACATAATATAACTTGAATTGGGGGAAGTAACAGCTATAAACAGGTAACATAAAGAAAATAGTAAACAGTAAAAGTAAGGGTATTGTCAATCAAAAAAGTCAAAGTCTTTTTTATTGTCATTTGTGCAGTATAACACAGGGTCATTCTGAACAATGAAATGCTTGTGACTAGGCTCGTTGCAACTTTGTAGCATAAAAAAAAAAAAATAGGAAGTGTGTGTGAGAGAGAGAGAGAGAGAGAGAGAGAAACATTATAGTGGGGGTTGGTCACTCACAGTTAGTCTATCTGCCCCCTAGTGGCCGTTAGCAGGCTTGACAATGTCTTCCGTCTTCTGTGTTCATTTAGTCTGATCTAAAGTCTACAGGCTGTTTGACCAATGCAATATGTTTTTACAAAATAATATGTTGTTACAAAATATCACTTGGGTGGTGCTGCATGTGATAAGAAATTCAATTTTGTAGCTACTCTTTGTGTTTGCAATGTTGCAATATTTCTGTCGACTGCAACCGTTTTCATTGAATCGCTTAAAGACCACAAGTTAGAAATCGTACTTTATTACTTTTAGCCAGTAGTGTGGTGTCTGGGGAGGTATACTGTGACCTGCACGCACACACACACGCACACACACACACACACACACATACTGGTCTCCATGTTGGATGGGGACCAACTTTCTGATCATCACTTGTGGGTACCACCCTTTCTAAAGGTTCTAGAGGTATGAAAAAAATCAGGTACACTAACCATAGCTTTGTTAGCTTATACACGACTTCAAATCACTGAATTGATGAAGTAATGACTTGACCATGCTAAATGGGGACTTATGAAAAATCGAGTGAACATGGCTGATGGGGACCTCATTTACATATATTTTGCATAATTCACACAAATTCCCATTTGATTAGTGGGGACCTTGCAACAAAAATAAGTGTATTACTATAGTGAAATGGCATATGATGTGCATGTATATTGCGGAAATCCTCAGATTATTGCATTCGTTAAAAAAAAGTTTAATCTACAACTAAGTAGAATTAAAAGATACAGTAGTAGTACATGACCGTTCAGATTTTGAAATGGCTTGGTTGTTCATAGATGATGTAAATGTAGCATGAGGCCTGCACATGGTGCTAGTAATGCAAAGCACCACTCTTGCATAGAACGCCTAGTGCTGTGCATGTAGCCATCTTCACAACATTGCAGATTTTAGGTTTGATAAGAATATCAGGGTGTTTGAAGTTAATATTTATGGATGAAGTAGTGAAAGGCTATCTCTATTCACAACGTATGAAGGATTGAAAGAGTAGTGAATTATTGTCTGGATATTTTCCAACCCATATCTGCCACACAACAAGTCAAACCTTTAAAGTCAAACCATCTTGACCAGGACTCCCTGGCAGAAGATTGTATCTCAATGGGACCTTCCTGGTTAAATAAAGTATAAATAAAAAATAAAATTTAAACCCTTGTACTTTCCACTGTTTGAGCTATTCTTTCTTTAATTCTCACACAGGCACAACCATTTTGTTTTCTAGTTTTTACCTCAGTCAACCACTGTTAATCACCTAACTACTACTCAATCACCTGACACTTAGTACCACCATAATAAAACTACTACTAACTACTAACTGAACTCAAAGACATGAAACTCACATTTAAATTGTACAATTCAATGTTTAATGAGTTCAACTTCACAAATGAACTCAACAAATGAAGTAAAATAAACCTCAAAACAATGAAACTCCTGTTGCTTGAGTTTTAAAATGGGAATCCACATATAAAAAAAAAATGGAAACATAACTTTCACATATGCTTCCTTTCAAATAACTCACTGCCATTTTTGGCTATTATTGGCACTTCAGAGCAAAACAATTTAATGCAAAACATTCAAATGCTTTTTAAAAGGTAGGAAATATGTTCAACATGTTCAGTAGACCTTTTGCTGAGACATGCGAATGTAAACCAAAACTGCCATCCCAGAGAGTTGGTAATCTTCACACTATTGACGTTGCCATTTCCTTTTGTAGGCCATAATGCGGTTATGAACATAGAATTTCAGGTTCTGCCAGTCCCAGTTCTTAAGAGCTTCTGGTTCAGCCCTTAAACATTTCTCACAGTCACTCTTTGCTGGTACAATACAAGATGTGATGAATCGATTCATGTGCCTTTCCACCGCCTGCACCTCTGTCTGCTGCCAGGGCGTTTTCTTCTTCTGGGTAGCTTCACCTTAAAGTGGGCAGAAAAACACATTTGTAATTGAAAGGATTAGAAAGGGTGTCTGCTGGAATTCCGATAATTTCTGAATCCTATATCAGTATACAGTATATGCCAGCATCTACAGTACAAGTAAAATTATTTGCACTCTACCTATGGATAGAATTACATTGTCAGTCAAACACTGATTTGTGCATTCTGCCACTTGGACTGAAATGAACACTGGGGAAAAGGAAAAGATGATGAGGACCATTTTTTCCTATAAGCCATACATATTGTGTTGTCTTAAAAAAGAAATTGTTAAATCTGATCACTGTAGTGGGCTCACTTTTTATACATTCATGAAAATAATATTAATTTACAATTTTTCAAACTAAATTTTCAGGAAGAAACAGTATTTATCATGTTCTTATCAACATTTTAGATCCTGTGCTTGCAGGAGTTTGGCGCAAAGTTGCTACAGTGGACATTAAGCAAAAAATGATGAGTGAAATAAATCCATCTAGTTATTCTACTATGTAGTATGTCCAAAGAATTATATAACACATTACAACCATTAAACAAGTACTACTATGGTGATTATGGCTTTAGCAACTTTAGCTCTGTTGATATTAAAGCTACTTGAAACACTTGCATTAGCTCTAACATGAGTTGCTTCTACAGTATGAGTAATAATGCACGTTATTACAATGCATCCATCCACTCATTAAACTGCTCCAGCCCCTGTGAGCACCCAGTTCCTTGGTATAGGGGCTGTCCTAAATATTCCACTACCATTAGCCTTCTAGATGCATTACATTAAACTGTTTGACTGTACTGATTCACACTAGATTACCATCACAATAAGCTTCCTTATTTCTTTTAGCTGGTTAAAAACACAAAAACAAACAAAGCATGACTATGACAGACTCTAGAATAAAATCTGAAGTGATAAACATGAATGTACCTGTGGTGTTTGGACCAGTAGCATCATCCATCTGTGTCTTTGACAGGAGAGAAGGATGTGAGTCCATGGTATTAGCTGTATCGCTGGTCATCTGTTAACACATATTTCACAATGACAATATTTTAGAATATGAAAACATAAGAAACAAATGGTAAATTTGATGTAAAAAGAGCATAACACACAATTAGATTGATGACTTGTTCAGACAAAATCTCTGAGATGAGATGCATGCCAATATACACCAGACTTCAGAGAAAAAACCTCAAATTCATATTCAAATATTTCTTCTTGCCCATCCAAGCTCTATCTGCGTTCACACATCTTGAATAAAACAGGCTTTGTGGGGACATTTCACACACAATGTTACAGTTCCTTGTGGGGACCAGTTGCCTCAGTTGTGTCCAAAGTCAAACACCGACTGAAGGTGTCCCCACAGCACACCTTCAGTCAAACACTGACTGAAGGTGTGCTGTGGGGACGTCGTGAGTGTCCAGAATATAGTGATAATTAACCAAGAAAAAAAATCCCTATGAAGGTTAAAATCTGTCCTAAATATCCCACTACCATTAGCCTTCTAGATGCATTACATTAAACTGTTTGACTGTACTGATTCACACTAGATTACCATCACAATAAACTTCCTTCTTTATTTTAGCTGGTTAAAAACACAAAAACAAAAAAGCATGACTATTAAGAGACTCTAGAATTAAATCTGAAGTGATAAACATGAATGTACCTGTGGAGGAGTGTTGTTTGGACCAGTAGCATCATCCATCTGAGTCTTTGACAGGAGAGAAGGATGTGAGTCCTCCTTCATCATGGCATTAGCTGTATCGCTGGTCATCTGTTAACACATATTTCACAATGACAATAATTTAGAATATAAAATCATAAGAAACAAATGGTCAATTTGATGTAAAAAGAGCGGAACACGCAATTAGATTGATGACTTGTTCAGACAAAATCTCTGAGATGAGGTGCATGCCAATATATTCCAGACTTCAGAGAAAAAACATCAAATTCATATTCGAATATTTTGTCCTGCCCAGCCAAGCTCTGAGTTCACACATCTTGAATAAAACAGGCTTTATGGGGACATTTCACACACAATGTTACAGTTCCTTGTGGGGACCAGTTGTCTCAGTTGTGTCCAAAGTCAAACACTGACTGAAGGTGTCCCCACAGCACACCTTCAGTCAAACACTGACTGAAGGTGTGCTGTGAGGACGTCGTGAGTGTCAAGAATATAGTGATAATTAACCAAGAAAAAAAATCCCTATGAAGGTTAAAATCTGTCCTAAATATCCCACTACCATTAACCTTCTAGATGCATTACATTAAACTGTTTGACTGTACTGATTCACACTAGATTACCATCACAATAAACTTCCTTCTTTATTTTAGCTGGTTAAAAACACAAAAACAAAAAAGCATGACTATGAGAGACTCTAGAATTAAATCTGAAGTGATAAACATGAATGTACCTGTGGAGGAGTGTTGTTTGGACCAGTAGCATCATCCATCTGAGTCTTTGACAGGAGAGAAGGATGTGAGTCCTCCTTCACCATGGCATTAGCTGTATCACTGGTCATCTGTAAACACATATTTCACAATGACAATAATTTAGAATATGAAAACATAAGAAACAAATGGTCAATTTGATGTAAAAAGAGCGGAACATGCAATTAGATTGATGACTTGTTCAGACAAAATCTCTGAGATGAGGTGCATTCCAATATATTCCAGACTTCAGAGAAAAAACATCAAATTCATATTCAAATATTTCTTCCTGCCCAGCCAAGCTCTGCGTTCACACTTCTTGAATAAAACAGGCTTTGTGGGGACATTTCACACACAATGTTACAGTTCCTTGTGGGGACCAGTTGTCTCAGTTGTGTCCAAAGTCAAACACTGACTGAAGGTGTCCCCACAGCACACCTTCAGTCAAACACTAACTGAAGGTGTGCTGTGGGGACGTCGTGAGTGTCAAGAATATAGTGATAATTAACCAAGAAAAAAAATCCCTATGAAGCTTAAAATCTGTCCTAAATATCCCACTACCATTAACCTTCAAGATGCATTACATTAAACTGTTTGACTGTACTGATTCACACTAGATTGCCATCACAATGAACTTCCTTCTTTATTTTAGCTGGTTAAAAACACAAAAACAAACAAAGCATGACTGAGACTCTAGAATTAAATCTGAAGTGATAAACATGAATGTACCTGTGGAGGAGTGTTGTTTGGACCAGTAGCATCATCCATCTGGGTCTTTGACAGGAGAGAAGGATGTGAGTCCTCCTTCACCATGGCATTAGCTGTATCGCTGGTCATCTGCAAACACATATTTCACAATGACAAAAATTTAGAATATGAAAACATAAGAAACAAATGGTCAATTTGATGTAAAAAGAGCGGAACACGCAATTAGATTGATGACTTGTTCAGACAAAATCTCTGAGATGAGGTGCATGCCAATATATTCCAGACTTCAGAGAAAAAACATCAAATTCATATTCAAATATTTCTTCCTACCCAGCCAAGCTCTGCGTTCACACTTCTTGAATAAAACAGGCTTTGTGGGGACATTTCACACACAATGTTACAGTTCCTTGTGGGGACCAGTTGTCTCAGTTGTGTCCAAAGTCAAACACTGACTGAAGGTGTCCCCACAGCACACCTTCAGTCAAACACTGACTGAAGGTGTGCTGTGGGGACGTCGTGAGTGTCCATAATATAGTGATAATTAACCAAGAAAAAAATCCCTATGAAGGTTAAAATCTGTCCTAAATATCCCACTACCATTAACCTTCTAGATGCATTACATTAAACTGTTTGACTGTACTGATTCACACTAGATTACCATCACAATAAACTTCCTTCTTTATTTTAGCTGGTTAAAAACACAAAAACAAAAAGGCACGACTATGAGAGACTCTAGAATTAAATCTGAAGTGATAAACATGAATGTACCTGTGGAGGAGTGTTGTTTGGACCAGTAGCATCATCCATCTGAGTCTTTGACAGGAGAGAAGGATGTGAGTCCTCCGTCACCATGGCATTAGCTGTATCGCTGGTCATCTGTAAACACATATTTCACAATGACAATATTTTAGAATATGAAAACATAAGAAACAAATGGTAAATTTGATGTAAAAAGAGCATAACACACAATTAGATTGATGACTTGTTCAGACAAAATCTCTGAGATGAGATGCATGCCAATATACACCAGACTTCAGAGAAAAAAACACAAATTCATATTAAAATATTTCTTCTTGCCCATCCAAGCTGTGTCTGTGTTCACACATCTTGAATTAAACAGGCTTTGTGGGGACATTTCACACACAATGTTACAGTTCCTTGTGGGGACCAGTTGCCTCTGTTGTGTCCAAAGTCAAACACTGACTGAAGGTGTCCCCACAGCACACCTTCAGTCAAACACTGACTGAAGGTGTGCTGTGGGGACGTCGTGAGTGTCCAGAATATAGTGATAATTAACCAAGAAAAAAAATCCCTATGAAGGTTAAAATCTGTCCTAAATATCCCACTACCATTAACCTTCTAGATGCATTACATTAAACTGTTTGACTCTACTGATTCACACTAGATTGCCATCACAATGAACTTCCTTCTTTATTTTAGCTGGTTAAAAACACAAAAACAAAAAAGCATGACTATTGAGAGACTCTAGAATTAAATCTGAAGTGATAAACATGAATGTACCTGTGGAGGAGTGTTGTTTGGACCAGTAGCATCATCCATCTGAGTCTTTGACAGGAGAGAAGGATGTGAGTCCTCCTTCATCATGGCATTAGCTGTATCGCTGGTCATCTGTTAACACATATTTCACAATGACAATATTTTAGAATATAAAATCATAAGAAACAAATGGTAAATTTGATCTATACACAACATAACATGCAATTAGATTGATGACTTGTTCAGACAAAATCTCTGAGATGAGGTGCATGCCAATATATTCCAGACTTCAGAGAAAAAACATCAAATTCATATTAAAAATATTTCTTCCTGCCCAGCCAAGCTCTGCGTTCACACATCTTGAATAAAACAGGCTTTGTGGGGACATTTCACACACAATGTGACAGTTCCTTGTGGGGACCAGTTGTCTCAGTTGTGTCCAAAGTCAAACACTGACTGAAGGTGTCCCCACAGCACACCTTCAGTCAAACACTGACTGAAGGTGTGCTGTGGGGACGTCGTGAGTGTCCAGAATATAGTGATAATTAACCAAGAAAAAAAATCCCTATGAAGGTTAAAATCTGTCCTAAATATCCCACTACCATTAACCTTCTAGATGCATTACATTAAACTGTTTGACTGTACTGATTCACACTAGATTACCATCACAATAAACTTCCTTCTTTATTTTAGCTGGTTAAAAACACAAAAACAAAAAAGCACGACTATGAGAGACTCTAGAATTAAATCTGAAGTGATAAACATGAATGTACCTGTGGAGGAGTGTTGTTTGGACCAGTAGCATCATCCATCTGAGTCTTTGACAGGAGAGAAGGATGTGAGTCCTCCGTCACCATGGCATTAGCTGTATCGCTGGTCATCTGTTAACACATATTTCACAATGACAATATTTTAGAATATAAAATCATAAGAAACAAATGGTAAATTTGATGTAAAAAGAGCATAACACACAATTAGATTGATGACTTGTTCAGACAAAATCTCTGAGATGAGATGCATGCCAATATACACCAGACTTCAGAGAAAAAACATCAAATTCATATTAAAATATTTCTTCTTGCCCATCCAAGCTGTGTCTGCGTTCACTCATATTGAATAAAACAGGCTTTGTGGGGACATTTCACACACAATGTTACAGTTCCTTGTGGGGACCAGTTGTCTCAGTTGTGTCCAAAGTCAAACACTGACTGAAGGTGTCCCCACAGCACACCTTCAGTCAAACACTGACTGAAGGTGTGCTGTGGGGACGTCGTGAGTGTCCATAATATAGTGATAATTAACCAAGAAAAAAAATCCCTATGAAGCTTAAAATCTGTCCTAAATATCCCACTACCATTAGCCTTCTAGATGCATTACATTAAACTGTTTGGCTGTACCGATTCACACTAGATTACCATCACAATGAACTTCCTTCTTTATTTTAGCTGGTTAAAAACACAAAAACAAAAAAGCATGACTATTGAGAGACTCTAGAATTAAATCTGAAGTGATAAACATGAATGTACTTTTTACCTTTGGTCAAAATCTGTGTTTTTTTATATGTACTTTATAAATAAATTTCACTTAAATGTAACTTCACTACAAATATTGATCCTGAAGTCATCATAGCAAAATAAAAACCATACATTTAAAAAAGCTAAACTATTATTAACAGAATCAATTTCACCACACCCCCTCCGAGAGCAATCAATTAGTCTTTTTTCGAACTCCTTCACACTGAATTGCATGACAACACTAACACTAGCTAGTTGTAAAAACAGACTAAAACATTTTTGATTAGATGGTTAGGCCTACACTTAGCCTCGAGCTAACTAGCTATCCTGCAAAGTAATGAGAGCTAATTAACCTAATTTGAGGGTTGAACACTGGTTATACTGGTTTGTCATACAAATGTGCTTACCTTGTGTTTCACTTTTGCTCCTCTGCACAAGTTCTTAGCTCCTTAGCTGGCATCTCCTGGAAATAATCTTCTCCCTTGTCCACCGTGTAGATTGCCACCTTTAAATGTCCGCCTGAAAATGTGTTATTGCTGCTGAAATCCTTCCTAAGGAGGACCAGGAAGTGGGCGGTACCCAACCATATTTGGAATGTGTGTGTGTGTGAAGCAGTGAGTGCATTACCAGCTGGAAACTATAAGGGGGCGCAACCGAGCACTCCACACACACACACACTGACCGGTAAACGTGTGTTATGGGCCAATGCTAAAAACCACACAGGCACCTTCAGACTCGCTCCTGCATTCATTTAAAAGGGTTTTCCTCATGGGGACCTGATTTTTTGTCCCCACTCCGCAACAGGTCCCCATGACGTGACTGTGTAAACAGATTCTTGTCCCCACAATGTGATGATTACCAGAACACACACACACACACACACACACACACACACACACACACACACACACACACACACACACACACACACCACTACCATGTATAAACAGGATGATAAACTAAGCAGCTGATATCAATATGAACTGGTCTAATAAAACTTGTTATTGTTGATGCGCTGATAGTTTTCTCCGAAGAGGCTTTGACGTGACTGTCAGCGTCATCAGACCGAGCGATTATGTGCTTTGATGTGTTTCACTTCATAACTGATAAGATAAACTCTGCAACCAACTACAGACCAGCTGCTGATGTTATATTGATCTGTGGGTAGCTAATTGACTGCTGTGTGATTGATGGACACTGAGCCGGATCTCTCCCTCTTTACGGTAAATCCTCTCCACACAGGCGGGTACACGCCGAGTTTAATCCTCCATGGTATCCGCCGTTTACCTGCGGATTCGCTCCACTACACAGTGAAGCAGCCGAGCTGCACACATGCTGTAGCCGGTACAATCCACCAGAGGGCGTCCTCACTCCACAAAAACCTCCTCCTGAACAGATCCATGACCTGAACACAATATGACCTGAACACAGAAAAGAGCTGCTGGAAACTCTGTGCATGTTAATGTAACCAGGTATCAAGAAAATCCTTAACTTGAAATACAAGAAAATGTATCTACAAGGTCTGGGATTACTACACTCTCACATTAAAGTTATAGCATCCTGGTTCGATTGATAAAAGATAATAATACATATGAAATTATCTACTCCTGCTCCTTTTATACAAAATTAGACAATAATAATTAGACAATAATAGAAAAAACTAATCGAGGAGCTCATTAAGTCAAATAAATTTACATTTCAGCCATTTAAAAAATAAGTACTTTAACAAGTAATGCAGGCTGTCTGAATATTGAACACAAATAAAGACATAAAAAGTATCTGCAAGGTTGTTGCTTGTTGAGTGGGGGGAGGTTGTGGTGATAACATGATAAACATGTCACAGTTTGTAGTAATTGTGGTTTGTAGTAAAAGCTGACTTTTTTCATTTGACTAATGTTGAGATGTGGGGAAATGCACCGACTGTGGTGAAGTTCCCCTCCTTTCAACCTTTTTTGCAGTTTTGCAGGCCTTTACGAACATGAAAAACTCCATATTCACATCCAAAGCACATGCAATGATAGGAGGAGGCCAGAATGAGTATTTTGAGGTACAGTTTGCCCCATATTGATGTCATTTTTGCTTGTAGGAGGTGATTTTCTTATTTTACTCATGTTGAATTTGGAGTGGGGGGAAAGACATCGTCCACAAAAATACTGATGTTTCTCCCCAAAGTCCAACCTCCACTCAGCGGCAGACCAATTCACACTTTAGCGTGCATTGTTCTTAGGAATGTCGTCTTTCAGGTGAGATGGGGTTGGGCCATTTTCAGGTTGTGGGGTCTCTGAAGTAATTTGCGTGATGGGAAATGACCTTGCCAGTGAAATTTGTTTTGAACAGATTTTTTTGTTTTGTTTTTGTTTTTTTGAACAGAGAATAACTTATGTGGGTGAAAGTCATGATAATACTTTATCACATATTTTAAACATGGACAGAAAAATAAGACAACAAGGAATTACAAAAAACAGGAATAAATGTAACTATATACATTAAATAAGTGATAAACAACAGAAAACACACAACATTTAGGGGCATGCAGGTATATAGAGGGAACAGTCAGGCATAAATTGGGACAATCCACCTCACAATAAAAAAATAAACACAACATTTAGAGACACACAACAGTAATATACATCAAGGCTAACTCTTTGGTACACTTATATACAGGGTTGATTTTCATGTCAAATAAACTGAAAAGGCCATCGGGCCTTAGGCAGCTGAACTTCATGCCAGGGGAAGTTCTTTTTCCCCTTTAATGTAAGATAATCAGAGAAGTACACATTATGAGGACAATATAGAATTTTGCAATTCATGCTACTTATTGCAATGACTGTTAGGGTTGAACATTATTTCATGATATTTCAAAGTACAATATTTTAAAACAACTTAATACAGTATGGCTTTTGAAAAGTGAACTCTGTCATAACCAATGCAATATTATCAGATTTGATTTCAAAAGACTTCATCCATTAAATATATGTAGCACTGACAAGTCCTTTTAAAACAATGTCATGTTTCCAAATACACCAAGAGCACTCATGCTATTCTCATCCTCACAGCATTCCTCCTCTATATCACCGAAAACCTCTGACAGTGTTCATTATTGCCTGGGCCTAATCAAACTTGAAAACTTGTACATTGCAAAAAATATGAATGAATAAATAAAAATGTGAAAAGTCTACTGCTTGAATCAAGCTCTTCTTTGACAATATGTGCTCCTGTGTTGCTTTCAGCTCGTTGTGTGGAATAAACTGAGAGTGCTCCAAAAAGTCCTTGCTGTGTCATGTCATGTGTTATGCTCTCTAAGCGTTCCAGAAGAATGCTTCTCTGTTCATCTGTGACAGTTCTTTCTTTATTGACAACACCAACCCCTGCATGTTTCTCTAGTGGACTTGCACGTCCATCACAGGTGTCAAGACAGTGACACGATAATGCACAGAAGCTACAACATGCATGTTTGGGTTCAAGAGGCTTTGTGTTCTCACCATCGAACAGATGCAGAATTTTGACTCTCATGCACCGTTTTGTTTCAGATACGAGCATTTCATCAGATATGCCTTGTAGTTGTCTGCCGTGGTATAAAATAATTGATTGTGCCAAAGTGTTGTACCCATCTCACCCCGCTCTTCCAAAGGCTTGCATGTAGGCCTCAATGTTTCTTGGAGGCCCATAGTTGACAACACGGTTGACACCCTTGAAATCAACACCTATTCCAAGTGCTGAAGTGGCAATTACAACTCTTAGAACAGACAATGGGTCTTGATAGTAAGCGAGTTGATAATATGCAGTTTGACGATCTCTGGTGTCTCTGAATGGTACATGTCCACCAGTCTATTTGCAGACACATCTTTGGCACCTACTGGGTAACATGTACTCTTGTCCAAGGTAAATCTGAAAAGATCAGAGTACAGCAGTGAGCACTCAGCTATACTCTTACGGTACTTAGGGACACTCTCGGGACAATTGGAAACCCCGCCATTATAGCTTTAGGGAAAAAGGAGCCCTTTTCGGACGATCCCTTGAGGGCCACTTCCGGGGCCCCTAAAAATACGGCTCTCGGACCGGCGGGTCCGGGGCCAGGGTTCCCGAATGGACAAGGCTTACCCAGCAATGGCTTCACATAGCTGGGCATGGTCCTGTCCATTCGGGAACCCTGAGGTCCCCATATTAAGGGTTTCGAAATGCATAAGTAGGTTTAGGAAAACATGTCCAATTGGGAACTCTTTATATGGGAACTTCAGGGTCCCCAAATGGACAGGGCCATGCCCAGCTAGGTCAAGCCATTGCTGGGTAAGCCCTGTCCATTTGGGAACCCTTTATATGAAGACCTCAGGGTTCCCATTTGGACAGTACATTTGGGACACTCAGGATTTATGACAGTATTTAACTACATTGTGTGTATTATATAATAATAATTGAAAATCACAATATAATAACATTAATATAATAATATTCTTCTCATTATAATTATATTGCATAATACTAATGTTATTAATAATATAATAATAACATAATACATTTCAACTACAATTATGCATTTATATATGTTTCATCTTATCAACTTCCTATCTGTGTAACTACAGGTGAATAAGCAGGACATCCGTGTGATTAAAAAACAAAACCGATTTAATTTTTTTCAACAGTAAACATTACAACAACATAGTAAAACAGGAACATATTCAGTCATAACACACTCTAAAAAAACAGAACGCTAAGTAGAAAATATATATTAAATATTACAATATTACAAACTATTTACAATATTTACTTTGTGTTTGTGCGTGTGTGCGTGTGTGTGTGTGTGTGTGTGTGTGGAGAGGGGTAGGCAGCTTGTCTGGAGGGGGTTCTACTCCGGCTTCTGCAATAGTTTCCTGTTTGCTGACCTAAAGGCTGCCCTCTTCTCCCTCTTGCTGAGCTTTTTAGCAGCCATGACGGTGCTCTTGATTGGGCTGATGCGAACTATGCACCTCTTGTACTGCTCCATTGCTGTCATCTTTTTTGATGGTTTCTGTTTAGTAAAGACAAAAAGAAAACACACACTGAGTGTTGTGATTGGGGTGTGGGGCCACATAATCCAGACTGAGGCTTTAAAGTACATGTTTTTACTTACATGGCTGACCGATGGAGGAGAGGCTTCCTCCGCTCTTTCCTCCTCTATCTCATGGAGCTCCTCCTCCAGGGCGGATTCACCAGACTCCTGGTAAGCAACCTCACCCTCTTCCTCGGTCGAGGAGTCGGGCTGACGGGCCCTCTTTCTGCTCTTTCTGGGAGGGGCGGCAGCACTGGAGGTGGAGGCCAAGGCCGGGATGGCAGCGGAGGAGGTGGAGGCCAAGGCGGGGATGGCAGCACCGGAGGTGGAGGCCAAGGCCGGGGTGGCAGCGGCGGAGGTAGAGGCCAAGGCGGGGATGGCAGCACCGGAGGTGGAGGCGGACTTATGAATGTTAACAAACATCTGCCGCATCTCTTTGGCCTGTGTTGTGTCCATATGCAACGCATAAAATTTGTCTGCTGTTTTCGTGTTGTGGCACATTTGCGTTGCCACCTTGAGCCGCGTCTCAGGGTCATAGAAGTTCTTAGCCTGAAAACAGAAGAACAGAGGAACACAAACAGGTTTGTACTGTTATTAAAGGCCCCTCTTCAAGTTTGCCATCTAATACAGCATAGAGAAAAGATTAGATGGAATGCACCAACAGACAGACTGAATGCAACTCACGTGTGCCGACACTGCCGTCCTTATATCCGTGAAACTTGGCTGCTCCGGCAGGCCCATCTCTCTCCAGGCATCCTTCATGTATTTCACAAGGTTTTTGGCCGGACCCACCCCTCTCGTCGTGAAGACCAGCTTGTTTCTCGGGTTGCGGAGTCTCCTCAGCTCCAGCCAGGTCTCCAGCCAGCCGAACTCCTCCGCATCCAAATAAATTTGGGCCGCCCCGAAGTCACGGTTCGTTTTGTGTTCGCTGACCTGCAACAGACAGACGAGCCCATTCTTTCAGATGAAACCTTAATGATAAAACACGCAATGCAGTTATAACACCTTAGTTGACATCTTCAAACTTACACTGATGACATATCCCGTAGAGTCTTGTCCCTCCTTTTTTGCTTGAAGGACCTCATCCACGCGCATATTAGTCAGGACCCCGGGGCGGTGGCCGTAAATAGAGCAAATGAATGCTGCCAGGTAACCGTAGAAACGGTACCTGGTCTTGAGGTCGTCGGCGGGGGCAGCCTTGATGTCATCTGAAAGGAGAACACAGTCCAAAAAAGAGCAGAAAAAGATCAGAAATAGAACATTTCAGCACAGTAGAGAGAGACACACACACACACACACACACAGGGGGAATACACACTTACCCAGCAACTCAGGAATCTTTTTCCTTGATAACTCATGGCACCGGCGCAGCGCGTCCTTGGGCACAACCCGGGACATTTTTGCAGCTTTTGTTGAGATTTGGTGCAAGACCAATCGCCGGTTCACCGTCTGCAGGGCTCCACAGAAAGCCCTCAGCACTCCTCTCAGCTGGCTCTGGGAGAGGCGGCAGAGGGGCGGTGGGGTCTCCTGCATGTACTTCATGAAATTATAATTGTTTATGAGGTAGAACCTCGCTGTGGTTAATATTTTCCCAGCCTTCATCATGTATTTTGCCCATCTGTGGAAGGACAAGGTTGGATTTAGTCACTGTTCACATCAGGCTTGTGTTATAACTAACTAATTAGTAACAATTGTGATATCGCACTTACTCGGTGGTACGGTCCACATTGTCCAGGAACAGCCAGGTGTATAAATTTTTCTTTCCCTGGGCCATGTAGAACAGAAACGATTTGACCCTGCTGACTTTTGAGAAGGCGTTTTCTTTCTGTTTGCGGGTCGGTTCGCCACCCTCCTGGAACTTATGTTAAGCATTGAGGTATTTTTCTGTGAAGACATGACAAATATGTGATGTGAACATTAAATATAGCATTACACCCCACCACACACACACACGTAGACATACAGAGTGTGTTCTATCTTACCGATGGATTTGGGGAAAAGTAGGTGCCGCAAAGAGGAGCCCCGGCCGCTACTGCTGAACAGCATACTTTTGATATTCTTGGGCAGACTTGGAGCCTGCTGCCCGCTTGGTCCTGCCTCCTCCTCCTCCATGGCCTGTGGTCCAGGGACGGCTTTGGCGCTCCCGCTTGGTCACGCCTCCTCCTCCTCCTCCTCCACGGCCTGTGATACAAGGACGGCTTTGCCGCTCCCGCTTGGTCCCGCCTCCTCCTCCTCCTCCTCCACGGCCTGCGGTCCGGAGATGGCTTTGGCGCTCCCGCTTGGTCCCACCTCCTCCTCCTCCACGGCCTGTGATACAGGGATGGCTTTGCCGCTCCCGCTTGGTCCCGCCTCCTCCTCCTCCTCCTCCTCCTCCTCCTCCTCCTCCTCCATGGCCTGCGATACAGGGATGGCTTTGCCGCTCGCGCTTGGTCCCTCCTCCTCCTCCTCCTCCTCCTCCTCCTCATGACTGGGTACCTGTGGATGCAGAAAAAATAATAAAAAGAGAAAGAATTATTATTTTGGCACCAATTACTGTACTATGTTAAACCTTTTCCCCCTCTGCTCTCACTCACCGGGATCCCTGGCCTGGACCGCTTCCACTTCCTCAGCAGCCGCTGGTAGCGCTTCCTCAGGGTCTGCACCTCTTGCTCCAGGAGGGAGACTTTATTGTCTAGGGTCTTGGCCTGCTGTTTGTACTTGAGGCAGGAGGGGTTGGCGCATGGTTCCTCCTCATCCTCCTCCAGCTCCAGAGGATCCATGAGGATCTCGTCAGCCTCATCCTCCCCCTCCAGATCCAAAGCGCTCATCATTGGGACGGCCGGATTTGTGGCTCTCAAGGAAGCCAGGAGGGCCTTGGTCCTGGTCATCCTGGCCCGGTTAATGTAGACCTCAACCGCGGATGGGGTCAACTCTGTGTGCGATTCTTTTAGGTGCTTGTCCAGTCTCACGCTCTTGTACTTGCACCCCAAGACCGGACAGGCATCCTTGCGAATATTAACCCGACCCGTAGCCTGGTTCAGGAGGATCTTCCTCTCTTCGACATTGCTGATATTGTGGTGCACTTTGAGGTGCTTTGCCAAGGCCGCGTACGTCTTGTGGCAGAACGGGCAAGAGGTCGCTGACTTTGGCATTGTCATGACTAAAAGAAAAGAGAAGAGAATACCTCTTTAGTTGGGTTAAAAACACAGGTTATAAGCTTGACAAAATGTTATTAAAAATGAAACCTAAATGCATCAAATTAATATAATAATATACTTCTTATTATAATTATATTACATAATAATAATGTTATTAATAATATAATAAAAATATAATAATACATTTCAATTTCAATTATGCATTTATATATGTATCATCTTATCAACTTCCTGTCTGTGTAACTACAGGTGAGTAACTACAGGTCGGACTTCAACATTAAAGCATTAAATGTATGCACGTGCACGCAGTGAGGAGGAGAAAGGAGAGAAAAGACACACTGCACAGAGAGAGGGGGGGAAAAGCGGTCATTTGGGGCTTTAAACAAAGTTGTTGTTGTCAAATTCAAAGGCTAAATGCAGTATTAAAGCATTAAATGCAGTATTCAAGCATAAAATACTATTTAATTATGAAGAACGGCCGTGCACGGGGCGGGGAGAGAGACGGGGTATTTAAACATTGACAGGGTATTTAAATGGAGGGGGATTTAAATGGACAGAGAGAGAGTTGAAGTACAATTCAGTGACCCAAATGTACATTTCCCTAAACGCACTTGTCCAATTGGAAACCCTTAATATGGGGACCTCAGGGTTCCCGAATGGACGGCCCAAATGGGTTTAGGGAAATGTACATTTGGGACACTTTCTGCCATTCAACTCCAGTGCAGTGTCCATTCGGGAACCTTTTTGTCGTTTGGGCCGTCCATTCGGGACACTTTCTGCCATTTGGGCCCTCCATTCGGGAACCCTGAGGTCCCCATATAAAGGGTGTAAGAGCCATTTCTGTGCATGTGTTTCATTTGTATTTTGTTTATTTACTTGTGCTGTGAGCTTCCCACCACTTGGGGCATCCCTGCTGTGAACTGTGACAGGTCTTATAATCAGCCAGGTGAGGCACTCAGGTGTGGCTGATGGAGGGAAGCAAACAGTTTTAGACCGTGGCGTGACATGGCGTGGCGTGTCGTGTCGTTTAATGGTGTTTGTTTCGTTCTGAACCGGTAAATCTGCATCTGCATTGGTAAGCAGACAGTTATTGGAAAAGTGGTAAAAGTCTGGCTCGTATTGGAAACTGTAGACTTTAAAATGTGAACAATAAACAGCACTATGATTATAATGGATCAAGCAGTGGAGTGGACATGTCATTTACACGCGTCGAAACATCCTCACCATCAGCAACCAGGTGCCCTTGACTGATAAGCAAAAAGGGGTCACTACAAAGGGTTTCCAAATGGACAAGTGCGTTTAGGGAAATGTACATTTGGAACACTTTCTGCCATTCCACTCCAGTGCAGTGTCCATTCGGGAACCTTTCTGCCATTTGGGTTATCCATTTGGGAACCTTTCTGCCATTTGGGCCGTCCATTCGGGACACTTTCTGCAATTTGGGAGCAAGGTACTTGTCCATTCAGAAACCCTTTACATGGGGACCTCAGCAATCCCGAATGGACAATGCCCAGCTATGTGAAGCCATTGCTGGGTAAGCCCTGTCCATTCGGGAACCCTGAGGTCCCCATAAAAAGGGTTTCTAAATGGACAAGTGCGTTTAGGGAAATGTACATTTGGAACACTCTCTGCCATTCCACTCCAGTGCAGTGTCCATTCGGGAACCTTTCTGCCATTTGGGCTGTCCATTCAGGAACCTTTCTGCCATTTGGGCTGTCCATTCGGGAACCTTTCTGCCATTTGGGAGCAAGGCACTTGTCCATTCAGAAACCATTCATATGGGGACCTCAGGGTTCCCATATTGACCCAAACCCTAACAGGAACACTTAAAGCTGAAAACTTGTATTATCAATTAATTGATAATCAATAAAATCAATGAATTATCAATAAAAGCCAGAAAAATTAGAAATTAAACAGCATTTTTATGTGTGTCTTGTGTTTGACTTGTGCATTTACTAAAAATTCAGACACACTTAAGGTAAGACTGTGTTGCTGTTTCACTAGACTATGGGCAGAAATATGTCACTACAAATTGAAATTGAATTATTTATATTTGAATTGCTGAACCTGAATAATTGTATTGAAAAACTGAATTTGAATCACATAATTTGAATTTGTATTGTTTAAGTTGAATAATTGCGTTGAAAAACTGAATCTGAATAGCATAATTTGAAATTGAAGAAGAAGAAGAAGAAGGAGAAGAAGAATCAGAGGAAGCAAGGGAAAGGGTGGAAGAGATGGGAGAAGTTCACCCCATCTCTTCCACCCATCAGGGAAGACCAATCGTTGGATGACACAATTATTTTGGAGAAAGAGGAGCAGGAAGAGAAAGGAGTTTGAGTTTTTAGTTATTTTCCTTTTTTGTAATAAAGTTGATGTTCAGAGTTCACGTTTCGTTTATTATTCATTATAATGATTGTAATAATTTTTTCTCTGTACATCAAATTAAGGCTTAGATAGTTTAACAGTTGTGATAGTTGCACATCACAGTGTAGATAGATTACATTCTCTTCTTTCATATTTTGTGTTATTCCCATTCAGAAACCCTTTATATGGGGACGTCAGGGTTCACTGCCTGCGCTATTCCCCTCAAGACAGCATTTAACTACATTGTGTGTATTATATAATAATAATTGAAAATCACAATATAATAACATTAATATAATAATATTCTTCTCATTATAATTATATTGCATAATAATAATGGTATTCATAATATAATAATAATATAATAATACATTTCAATTTCAATTATGCATTTATATATATTTCATCTTATCAACTTCCTGTCTGTGTAACTACAGGTGAATAAGCAGGAGATCCGTGTGAGTGAAACACAAAACCAATTTATTTTTTTTCAAAAGTGAACAATTATTAAAACACAGGAAGCAGGAACATATTCAGTCAAAACACAAACTGAAATAACAGAACGCTAAACTAAAACTAAAATATATGAAATAGAAAATATATATTTAATATTACAATATTACAAACTATTTACAATACTGTTTACAATGTTTACTGTGTGTTTGTGTGTGTGAGTGTGTGTGTGTATGTGTGTGTGTGTGTGGAGGGGGGTGAAGGTGACAGCAGCCTGTCTAGAGGGTTCTACTCCGGCTTCTTCAAGATCCTCCTCCTTGCTGACCTCAAGGCTGCCCTCTTCTCCCTCTCGCTCAGCTTTTTCGCAGCAATGACAGTGCTCTTGATTAGGCTGATGCTAACCATGCACCTCCTGTAGCACTCCATTGCAGTCATCTTTTTGGAAAGTGTCTGTTTAGTTAACACAAAAAGAAAACACACATTGAGTGTTGTAATTGGGGTGTGGGGCCACATAATCCAGACTGAGGCTTTAAAGTACATGTTTTTACTTACATGGCTGACCGACAGAGGAGAGGCTTCCTCCGCTCTTTCCTCCTCTATCTCATGGAGCTCCTCCTCAAGGGCGGAGTCATCAGACTCCTGGTAACTCCTCGCCCTCTTCCTCGGTCGAGGAGTCGGGCTGACGGGCCCTCTTTCTGCTCTTTCTGGGACGGGCGGCAGCGCCGGAGGTGGAGGCCAAGGTGGGGGTGGCAGCGCCGGAGGTAGAGGCCAAGGCGGGGGTGAACAGCATACTCTTGACATGCTTTGGGAGACTTGGAGCCTGCTGCCCGCTTGGTCCCGCCTCCTCCTCCTCCTCCTCCACGGCCTGTAGTCTGGAGATGGCTTTACCGCTCCCGCTTGGTCCCGCCTCCTCCTCCTCCTCCTCCTCCACGGCCTGCGGTCCGGAGATGGATTTACCGCTCCCGCTTGGTCCCACCTCCTCCTCCTCATGACTGGGTACCTGTGGATGTAGAAAGAATAATAAAAATAGAAAGAGAAAAGAATAGAGAAAGAATTATTATTTTGGCACCCATTACTGTACTATGTTTTTCCCCCTCTGCTCTCATTCACCGGGATCCCTGGGCTGGACCGCTTCCACTTCTTCAACAGCCGCTGGTAGCGCTTCCTCAGGGTCCGCACCTCTTTCTCCAGGAGGGAGACTTTACTGGCTAGGGTCTTGGCCTCCTGTTTGTTCTTGAGGCAGGAGGGGTTGGCGCATGGTTCCTCCTCATCCTCCTCCTCCTCCTCCAGAGGATCCATAAGGATCTCATCAGGCTCATCCTCCCCCTCCAGATCCAAAGCGCTCATCATTGGGACGGCCGGATTAGTGGCTCTCAGGGAAGCCAGGAAGGCCTTGGTCCTGGTCATCCTGGCCCGGTTAATGTGGACCTCAACCGCGGATGGGGTCAACTCCGTGTGCGATTCTTTTAGGTGCCTGTCCAGTATCACGCTCTTATACTTGCACCCCAAGACCGGACAGGCATCCTTGCGAACATTAACCCGGCCCGTAGCCTGGTTCAGGAGGATCTTCCTCTCTTCGACATTGCCGACGTTATGGCACACTTTGAGGTGCTTTGCCAAGAAAAGAGAAGAGAATACCTCTTTAGTTGGTTTAAAAACACTTGACAAAATGTTATTAAAAATGAAACCTAAATGCATAACATTAATATAATAATATTCTTCTTATTATAACTATATTACATAATAATAATGTTATTAATAATATAATAAAAATATAATAATACATTTCAATTTCAATTATGCATTTATATATGTATCATCTTATCAACTTCCTAACAGGTTATAAGCTTGTCAAAATGTTATTAAAAATGAAACCTAAATGCATAACATTAATATAATAATATTCTTCTTATTATAACTATATTACATAATAATAATGTTATTAATAGTATAATAAAAATATAATAATACATTTCAATTTCAATTATGCATTTATATATGTATCATCTTATCAACTTCCTATCTGTGTAACTACAGGTGAGTAACTACAGGTCGGACTTCAACATTAAAGCATTAAATGTATGCACGTGCACACAGTGAGGAGGGAGAAAGGAGAGAAAAGACATACTGCACAGAGAGAGAGGGAAAAATCTGTAATTTCGGGCTTTAAACCAAGTTGCTGTTGTTGTCAAATTCAAAGGCTAAATGCAGTATTAAAGCATAAAATGCTGTATTCAAGCATAAAGTACTATTTAATTATGAAAAACGGCCGTGCACGGGGCGGTGAGAGAGACGGGGTATTTAAACACTGACGGAGTATTTAAACGGAGGGGGATTTAAACGGATAGGGAGAGAGTTGAAGTAAAATTCAAAAGCAGTAGCCTATGTGCAAATTCAAGCTGAATATTCAATAAAACTGCATGAAGTGAGGAGGGAGGGAGAGAGGAGAGAAAAGACACACTGCACAGAGAGAGAGGGCAAAAATCTGTAATTTCGGGCTTTAAACAAAGTTGTTGTTGTCAAATTCAAAGGCTAAATGCAGTATTAAAGCATAAAATGCAGTATTCCAGTATAAAATACTATTTCATTATGAAGAACGGCCGTTCACGGGGCGGGGAGAGAGACGGGGTATTTAAAACCAATAGTCTATGTGCACATTTATGTTGAATATTCAGTAAAACTGCATTAAAACACACATCCTATAATAAATATGTTGAGTTTAAAAACTTACTTTTCTCCTTGGTCCGTCAAATGTCCGATATTCTGGTCGTCTTTTCTCCTTGGTCTGTCAAACCGTCAAATGTTCGTTATTTTCACAGTGTTCTCTCACTTGCTTTTTCTCTCTCTCTGTCTCTCTCGCTGACTCGCTCTCCGTCTCTCTACACACACACTGTAGCACGCACCTTCTCCTCTCTATATAGCACACATGTTCTTCTTCTCAGCCAATCACAATGCATGAACCAAATGGCAGAAAGTTTCTTGAATGGACACTGCACTGGAGTGGAATGGCAGAAAGTGTCCCGAATGGACAGCCGAAATGGCAGAAAGTTTCCTGAATGGACACTGCACTGGAGTGGAATGGCACTAAGTGTCCAGAATGGACAGCCGAAATGGCAGAAAGTTTCCTGAATGGACACTGCACGGGAGTGGAATGGCACTAAGTGTCCCGAATGGACAGCCGAAATGGAAGAAAGTTTCCTGAATGGACAGCCCAAATGGCAGAAAAGTTCCTGAATGGACAGCCCAAATGGCAGAAAGTTTCCTGAATGGACAGCCGAAATGGCAGAAAGTTTCCTGAATGGACAGCCCTAATGGAAGAAAGTTTCCTGAATGGACAGCCCAAATGGCAGAAAGTTTCCTGAATGGACAGCCGAAATGGCAGAAAGTTTCCTGAATGGACAGCCCTAATGGAAGAAAGTTTCCTGAATGGACAGCTGAAACGGCAGAAAGTTTCCTGAATGGACACTGCACTGGAGTGGAATGACACTAAGTGTCCCGAATGGAAAGCCCAAATGGAAGAAAGTTTCCTGAATGGACAGCCGAAATGGCAGAAAGTTTCCTGAATGGACAGCTGAAATGGTAGAAGTTTCCTGAATGGACAGCCGAAATGGCAGAAAGTTTCCTGAATGGACACTGCACTGGAGTGGAATGGCACTAAGTGTCCCAAATGGACAGCCGAAATGGAAGAAAGTTTCCTGAATGGACAGCCCAAATGGCAGAAAAGTTCCTGAATGGACAGCCCAAATGGCAGAAAGTTTCCTGAATGGACAGCCGAAATGGCAGAAAGTTTCCTGAATGGACAGCCCTAATGGAAGAAAGTTTCCTGAATGGACAGCCCAAATGGCAGAAAGTTTCCTGAATGGACGGCCCAAATGGCAGAAAGGTTCCCGAATGGACGTCCCAAATGGCAAAAAGGGTCTTGAATGGACAGCCCAAATGGCAGAAAGGTTCCCGAATGGACAGCCCAAATGGCAGCAAGGTTCCCGAATGGACACTGCACTGGAGTGGAATGGCAGAAAGTGTCCCAAATGTACATTTCCCTAAATGCACTTGTCAGGACAGTGTTTGGACAGGGCTTACCCAGCAATGGCTTCACATAGCTGGGCATGGCTTTGTCCATTCGGGAACCCTGAGGTCCCCATATAAAGTGTTTCCAATTGTTTCCCTAAACCTACTTGTCCAATTGGAAACCCTTTACATGGGGATCTCGGGTTTCCCATTTGGACAGCCCCCCCAAAAAGACTTCCTATTGGAATAGAGCTAAGCAACTTGGTTTCTAGAGGTTTTGGCGCACCCCGAGACGATCTAAAGTAGTCCCCAGTTGATAGGACCTCGGGAAGTACCCGAACCAGAGTTTGGGCCGGTTATCCAACCTACAGCCAAAATTGCATAAGTGTCATAGGCAAAATCGTTCCCCCAGAAAGTGATTAGGAGCACGTTACAGGCCATTTGGAGTCCAGAAGTTACCTTAACCACTTAGTGTGAAATGTACTGTCCATTCGGTAACCCTAAGGTCCCCATGTAAAGGGTTTCTGAATGGACAAGTACCTTGCTCCCAAATGGCAGAAAGGTTCCTGAATGGACAACCCAAATGGCAGAAAGGTTCCCGAATGGACGGCCCAAATGGCAGAAAGGTTCCCGAATGGACGGCCCAAATGGGAAAAAGGTTCCCGAATGGACGTCCCAAATGGCAAAAAGTTCCCGAACGGACGACCCGAATGGCAAAAAGTTCCCGAACGGACGTCCCGAATGGCAGAAAGGTTCCCGAATGTATGGGATATAAGCTCCCAAATGGCAAAAGTGACCCAAATGGATGCCGCCCCGGGAGACCCAAATGGCAGAAAGGTTCCTGAATGGATGCTCCCGGATGCCACCTGGTGTGCGTTTCGGTAACAGCGGACATTCGGGAGCCCTCGTCCGAAACTTTTAAAAAATCGCGGCGCATCTGCCATGTGCCCAGGGGCCCCCTTTGAGGGCCACTGGAAGTGGCCCTCAAGAGATCATCCTAAAAGGGCTACTTTTTCCCTAAAGCTATAATGGCGGGGTTTCCAATTGTCCCGAGAGTCCCCAAATGTCAGTCAAATAGAATGGGCCGGTATGGTGACACGGCAGAAAGTTACCGCGGTGTCAATGTGTGGGATATTTGCAGGACCTTCCACTGGATTTTTGGGAACCTTTTTGCCATTTGGGTCGCGGCCATGCCGGAGTGTCAGAACCAACGGGGGGCGACTCCGTGACACCAGACATATGTGAAAGCTTTTGCCGTTTGGGTCTCTCGGTTGCCAAACTGGGCTCCAGAAGCGTCCAGATGGGAGCCCTCACTCCGATCCATGCCAAATCGGAACCTTTTTGACATTTGGGTTTCTCCGGTGCCAAACGGGCGGCTCTGCGTCCGAACCGGGACCCCGCCGTCCAAACGGGAACGATGCCAAACGAGGCCAGACGGCCCGAACGGCTCGAAACTCGCGCCAGACACCGTGCTCGGGACGTAGATTGGGCTTGTAAAGCGTGGGCTCCGTAGAGCCTTTGCAGTGCTATATCCTTTCAGGGAGGTCCCTCGGGGTCGGGACCAGGACACTCTCGTAGAGCGGCGTCTGTTATGCAACATATTTCAATTTCATTTCAATTTCGTCGATATTCCAACAGGAAGTCATTCGGGAGCCTTTTTGCCATTTGGGCCGTCCATTTGGGAACATTTCTGCCATTTGAGACGTAAATTCGGGAACCCTGAGGTCCCCATATTAAGGGTTTCCGAATAGACAGGGTTCTCTAAACGCACTTGTTTAGGGAAACCTGTTTAGGGAAACCCAAATGGCAAAAAATGTCCCAAATGTACGTGTCAAAAAGATTCCCAAATGTCACCCCTCCAAATGGGACACTTTCTGACATTTGAGAGACTCTGTGTTGCCGAAAAGGAGCTTTCTGGCCTGGTCGAGCTGCCGGCGGCACAGACTCCCCTCCCCCACCCAACCTGTCCATTCGGGAAACCTTACCGGCAGACAAGCAATCATATCTCAGCAACGGAATGGTGTAGAAGCATGAAATTTGAACTGTTTCACCCTCTGAACTTCAACTTGAAGAGGGTGTCAGGGTCTACGGCCGCAACACCACACGGTTGTCACAGTTGGTCATATTGGAGTCAATTATGTTCTGAACATGCTAGAGATATGATTTTTGAGTATGTTGTTGCCACACCCGGGTGGACTACACCCGTCTTGGTTTGGACCTTCTAGCACCTAGCATGCCAGCGGCGGAAGCGGGACACCTCCCATTACTTTTGCATTGACATTTTTGTTAGGGTAAATAGAGCTTAGCTGGAAAGTGATAGCCAAATGGACACATTTCAAACCATCATAATGGCCCAAACGGCTCCAAAGTCACACCAGACACCCTGTCTGGGAACATAGATTTGGCATATAAAGCGTGGGCTCTGTAAACCCTTTGCAGTCCTACTTTCTTTCAGCAATGTCCCTCAGGGTTGGAACCAGGACAGGCTTGTAGAGCAGCCTTTGTTATGTGACATATTTCAATTTCATGTCAATATTCAAATAGCAAGTTATGTTTTTAGTGTTAATTAGTGTTAATTGGTTAGGGTCAGGTTTAGGGTTGGGGTTGGCATACATAAGGGAAACCTGTCCATTTCGAAACCCTTTACATGGGGACCTATGGGTTCCCAAATGGACAGGGCCATATCTCCACAACGCCTTGGGCAAGGAGTCTGAAATTTTAGCTGTATCACCCTTTCCCCGACATGAATAAATGCTGTAGTAATGAAGAAGATCGGAACAAGTGGATATTTCCCATATTTCACCTTTAATGTAAAATTCCATTCGGGAACCTTTCTGCAATTTGGGCCGTCCATTGGGGAACCCTGAGGTCCCCATATTAAGGGTTTCCAATTGGACAAGTGCCTTTAGGGAACTGGACGTTTCCCTAAACCTACTTGTCCATTTCGAAACCCTTAATATGGGGACCTCAGGGTTCCCGAATGGACAGGACCATGCCCAGCTATGTGAAGTCATTGCTGGGAAACCCTTTATATGGAGACCTCAGGGTTCCCATTTGTACAGTACATTTGGGACACTCCGACTTTAAGAGAAGACAGCATTTAACTACATTGAGTGTATTATATAATAATAATTGAAAATCACAACATGATAACATTAATATAATAATATTCTTCTCATTATAATTATATTGCATAATAATACTGTTATTAATAATATAATAATAAATTTCAATTATGTATTTATATATATATCATCTTATCAACTTCCTATCTGTGTAACTACAGGTGAATAAGCAGGAAATCCGTGTGATTAAAACACAAAACCAATTTATTTTTTTTCAACAAATACAAAAACACAGTAAAACAGGAACATATTCAGTCAGAACAGAAATTAAAAAAACAACGCTAAATAGAAAATATATATGAAATATTACAATATTACAAACTATTTACAATACTATTTACAATATTTACTTTGTGTTTGTGTGTTTGTGTGTGTGTGTGTGTGTGTGTGTGTGTGTGTGTGGGGAGGGGGGTGAGGATGACGGCAGGAGGGTGCTACACTGCTAGCTTCTCCCTCTGGCTCAACGCTTTGGCAGCCATCATGGTTGTAGCGCTCCATTGCATCTTTTTGGAAGGTGTCTGTTTAGTAAATACAAAAATAAAACACACATTGAGTGTTGTGATTGGGATGGCTGACTGACTCCTACTCTGTCTCGCCGAGCTCCTTCTCAATGTCCCGGAGCAACTCCTCAAGGGCGGATGGACCAGACCCCTGATAGCTGACCTCGCCCTCTTCCTCGGTCGAGGAGTTGGGCTGAGGGGCCGTCTGTCTGGTCTCTCTGGGATGTGTTCTGGCAGCGCCGGAGATAGAGGCCAAGGCGGGAGTGGCAGCAGCGGAGGTAGAGACCCCGGCCAAGGCGGGGGTGGTAGCGGTGGAGGTAGAGGCGGAGTTATGAATGTTAACAAACATCTGCCGCAGCTCTTTGGCCTATGTTACGTCCATATGCAACGCATAAAATTTGTCTGCTGTTTTCATGTTGTGGCACATTTGCATTGCCACCTTGAGCCGCGTTTCAGGGTCATAGAAGTTCTTAGCCTGAAAACAGAAGAACAGAGGAACACAAACAGGTTTGTACTGTTATTAAAGGCCCCTCTTCAACTTTGCCATCTAATACAGCATAGAGAAGAGATTAGATGGAATGCACCAACAGACAGACTGAATGCAACTCACATGTGCCGACACTGCCGTCCTTATATCCGTGAAACTTGGCTGCCTCGGCAGGCCCATCTCTCTCCAGGCATCCTTCATGTATTTCACAAGGTTTTTGGCCGGACCCACCCCTCTCGTCGTGAAGACCAGCTTGTTTCTCGGGTTGCGGAGTCTCCTCAGCTCCAGCCAGGTCTCCAGCCAGCCGAACTCCTCCGCATCCAAATAAATTTGGGCCGTCCCGAAGTCCCGGTTTGTTTTGTGTTCGCTGACCTGCAACAGACAGACGAGCCCATTCTTTCAGATGAAACCTTAATGATAAAACACGCAATGCAGTTATAATACCTAATACCTTAGTTGACATCTTCAAACTTACATTGATGACATATCCCGTAGAGTCTTGTCCCTCCTTTTTAGCTTGAAGGACCTCATCCACGCTCATATTAGTCAGGACCCCGGGGCGGTGGCCGTAAATGGAGCAAAAGAATGCTGCCAGGTAACCGTAGAAACGGTACCTGGGCTTGAGGTCGGCGGCGGGGGCAGCCTTGATGTCATCTGAAAGGAGAACACAGTCCAAAAGAGAGCAGAAAAAGATCAGAAAAAGAACATTTCAGCACAGCAGAGAGAGAGAGACACACACACACACAGGGGGAATACACACTTACCCAGCAACTCAGGAATCTTTTTCCTTGATAACTCATGGCACTGGCGCAGCGCGTCCTTGGGCACAACCCGGGATATTTTTGCAGCTTTTGTTGAGATTTGGTGCAAGACCAATCGCCGGTTCACCGTCTGCAGGACTCCGCGGAAAGCCCTCAGCACTCCTCTCAGCTGGATCTGGGAGAGGCGGCAGAGGGGCGGTGGGGTCTCCTGAATGTACTTCATGAAATTATAATTTGGAAGGACAAGGTTGGATTTAGTCACTGTTCACATCAGGCTTGTGTTATAACTAACTAATTAGTAACAATTGTGATATCACACTTACTCGGTGATACGGTCCACATTGTCCAGGAACAGCCAGGTGTATAAATTTTTCTTTCCCTGGGCCATGTAGAACAGAAATGATTTGACCCTGCTGACTTTTGAGAAGGCGTTTTCTTTCTGTTTGCGGGTTGGTTCGCTACCCTCCTGGAACTTATGGTAAGCCTTGAGGTATTTTTCTGTGAAGACATGACAAATATGTGATGTGAACATTTAATATAGCATTACACCCCACCACACACATACACATACAGAGTGTGTTCTATCTTACCGATGGATTTGGGGAAAAGTAGGTGCCGCAAAGAGGAGCCCCGGCCGCTACTGCTGAACAGCATTCTTTTGATACTTGGCAAGTTGCTCCTGCCGTTTTGGTGGAACCCCCATTCCTTTTAGAACCTCCCAGTTCCGGCTTGCCCATTCCCCTCTTGTCCCTAGAGGAAAACCTTCAACCCTGACCTTCTGGACAAGCGGCCACCTCAGACGCACCGCCTCGGCCAGCGGTGTGTATTTGAGGGCCTTCTCTCGATAAGCGCTTTCAAGTGTCCCCTTGGCCGACTCAAATCTCACTGTCACATCAATGACCATTGCAACACGTGCCTTGATCGTGATCAAGTCGGGAACACTTGTACGACCGCCTGCCGTGCTCAAGTGAGGCTCTCTGTAGATTTTCCAACCACGTCTTTCTGCTTCTTGAGCCAGGATCGCACACAGCTTATTGTGTCTCGCCATTCTGTTGGGCTTGAGCACCTTACAAGCACCGAGGATGTGCTTCACCATCTCAACAATTTTTCCACAAAGTCTACAAAGTTTCTCACTCTTTTCCACATCTCTACCCCTCGACCCAAACGCCCTGGTCGGGTAGGTGTTGGTCCTAAGTTTGAGAGCAAGGACAAACTCTTTCACCCATTTTGCATTCACTGGGGCTCTGCAGCCAGTGATTGCTTATAGGATCGGCCCGGAAGTTGGTGATTCCCATACCCTGTACTTTAAGTTTGGCCCATTTCTCAAACTCCTCTCTTTTCCAGTCAAAGCACACTTTTTGTCCAGATAAAGGGACAGCTGTAGACACATCACCGTTAGTCTCGTTCAGGCTGTCTCCAATCCCACCCGCCGCTTTTCGCAACTTCCGGAGGTGACTCGCAGTGATGGTCTTCTTGGTAATAAATTTGGTGCATTCATCCTTCGAGTCAACCAGAGCAGCAATTCTGTTAGCCTGTACCTTGGGAATGTGCCTTGCCAGTTTGTCGAGCCCTAGACCACCGTCTTTGCATCTGGCATACAACACTCCATCAGTAACAGACTGATGGAGGTGCGGCCATTGCCTGACCGCCACTCTGAGGACACGGTCACAATACTCCAAGGCCACACGCCCCACAGAGCCATTATCAGCTAGATAGATGACTCTAGGCACCCCGTAGGTCCGAAGCATCTCTAGTTTTTGACTGGGTTTAAGAGGAGCCTTTGACAGCTTCTCAACCGTTTGAGAGACCATCGAGCCAACGTCAGGTTTGATTATACCTTTCCATGGGTTTACCGACACCCCAAGGTATCTCTCGGCCTCATGCACTTCAATCGTGTGCAAGTCCTGTTGCCCCAATTGCCATGGTTGGCAGTTATTGATTGAGTAGCTTGCTCGACATTTGTCAATGAAGAAACCGTGGCACTTCTTGACATTAAGGGCCAAGCCTGTCAACGAGCAAAATGTTTCCAAAATGCTCAAGTTACGGGCCATCCCGTCCCATGAAGAGCTCAACAGAGCTATGTCATCCGCAAAGGCCATCGAGGTAATCACGAACTGACCATCAGTGAAGCCCACTCCCTCCTTATCAAGGATAACCAGAAGGGGGTCGATTGCCAGATTAAACAGAATAGGAGATAGAGGATCACCCTGCTTGACCCCTATCTTCAGCTTAATCTCCTTTGTTGTTCCGCCCCGTGTCTTCACGACAGTCGTACACCCAGCATAGGAATCTGTCACCAGATCCGATACCATCTGATCAACCCCACATTGATGCAGCACATCCATCGAGTGCTTATGCGAAACCGAGTCAAACGCCTTGGCAAAGTCGATAAACACGACTGCCAAGGGCTTCCTTTCCCGTTTGCTTAACTTCATGAGTCCATCCAATAGCATTAGGTTTTCCGCACAACCGGGGGCAGAGATAAAACCCTTCTGCCGAGAATGAATCTCACAGGCCTCCATCAATCTCGTGTTCAGCACCCCCGAGAACAGTCTCAGTATAATGGACCCTATGGTAATAGGGTGCCATTGGGATATATCAGACAGGAGGCGCGAGTCATCTGTCTTTGGTATCAGGGTGGTTCTATTCCTCTTTAGAACTCCCGGTAATTTTCCAGACAGCAGGATTGCCGTAAACAAGTTCGCCAACTCAGTACACTCTGGATCCCACTCAAGGAGAGCTGCCTTGGTGATTCCATCCAGACCGGTCACCATGCCGGATTTCATCTTTCTGAGCACATTCCGTACCTCCCAGGGGGCAGTTGGCGCCTCAAAGACTGAATTATCAGCTTTAGTCGATGCATGAAATTGACCCAGACCCACATAGGCGTCAGCACCTTCCCACTTCCTTTTGAAAGCCTTTTCCACCTCAGAAGGTGTAATAGGGCAATCAACTCGCTCCGTACCCTCAAATATCAGCCTCGCCAAGCCACTCCAGACCCTACAGGGTCTGGAAGCACCTGAACCTCCCCTTTGCCATCACTCTCTTGCCCAGAATCACCCGCTTGGCTTTCGTCCTGACCCGCATCACCTTTGGTCGGGAACCCAACAGTCTAGCCAACTTCTTGACAACACGTCTAATCTCCAACAAGGAGGATGTCGGAGAAAAGACGCCCTGGTGGGACTCATTACCAGGAGCCTCTTCAAGGCACTTTAGGATTGTATTCCTCGCTACATCCGGGGGCTTCTCATACTCGATGGGCACTCTCGATGCTTGCAACCCTCTGCCCCAATCGGCAGCCGCCGTTGGGGGGGCCAACGTTCCCCTGCTCGATCGCCGTAGTTGCCTGCACTTGCTCTTGAGCTGCGTCAGAGTATGATTGGGAAATTGTGGGGCTGCGACCTTATAAAAGCCAGCAGCCCCACCAGCCGAGTCCATCAACGACCTGAGCAGCACAACTTCCGAGTGGGACCACACACACTTTCCCGGCCTCCTGTCATTTTGGCCCTGCCGACCCACGATCGTGGGGTAGCGGTCAGCATGTTTTACTCTAACATGGTTGGAAAGCCCCCACTTCGTAGAGAAAACTTTAGGACAAATAGAGCACCGCTCCTCACTGGTTGGACACGGTCTCCGTCCCCCGGTCTTACATTTAGGGACATGACAGGCCATTGCTCATAGCCTCGGTCCAGTCCTGTTACACCCAGAGCATAAGAACAGGATGGACTTAAGCCTATGCTTGGATCGAAGGTGAGAGGCAGCCTCCCCTTCGTTCCACCACAGCGAAACGTTGAGTCCCCCGCACCTTCAAAAAATACATATATAAGATACATAATTGGTGGGGGGGTCAGAAAAAAATAGTAATTTAAAACAAATTTCCTGCATTTCTACACCACTCTTGGATTAAGTCAAGAAACAGCAACCCTGTATAATATTAACCAATATAAAATTATGTTATATTACTAGATTTCATCATTGAGGTATACTTACATTCATGATTTTGCATAGGCATACTAACCTTAAAAACCTATTATAGGGAATCGTGAGAAAGTTTCAGAGCGACAGACAGAGCGTCCCCGTAACCATAGAAACTCACTCTCACTCCTACCTGCGAGGAGAGGGAGAGACGCAGAAGAGCCGCTGACTGAGATTACTCTGAGCAGCATGCATGGTAATAAATTACAATATAATACATTTGTGTATATTTCTCACTATTCAGATGGTCTGAATAACTCGCTGCTGCACGCTGCTGCTCTGTCTTCGCGCCGCAACGTTTATGAATTTGTTTTTCACTGCGTGAGAAAATGGACTTGTGGCATGACAGCGTGTGATAAATGTCAATCGCGTGAGTCTCACGGTCAATGCGTGAGAGTTGGCAGCCCTGTGAACTCGCTTGACATTATCATGTACGAAACTGCCAATCAGATTTATTTACTTATTAATCGAAGGTGCCGGAATGCCGTTCCGGATCGTTCCGGCCCACTTTACCCCCTGCAATTAACCATACATAACCTAGCGGTTACGGAAATTAGAACACCAGTAATTTGAATCAAATTGCAATAAAGTTACACATGATCCACCAAGTAAAGAACAAAGGTTTCCCTTCGGGGGCCTTCCCGGGGTCCTAAAAATCGGGGAGAGGGCCCCAAAGGCACTAGATTTTTCAAGTATCGATGCGGTCGAGAGACGGGAGCTCTGGCCCCTTCACCCGTGGAACTACGATTTTTCAAAGTTTGGCCGCTTTCAGTGCGACGTGTCCGATGGCAATACTTCAACAAGCCGGACATAATTATTTTTAAAACCACATCAACATCCATCTTTTACATTTGGACTTAATTTTTGGCCTTTCTTGTCAACTGCAGTCTCTTGCGGGCAATTGTTTGCCTCAGCTTCTTACTTATCAGTTTCATTTGCGCCTGTTTTTGATATGGGCTTAGGACCACCTTGCAGGCCCTCGGCCATTGGTGTGTTTTTGATGTCGGTTTTTCCTCCTCCTCCTCCCCTTTCTGAGGAGAGTCCTTCTCCTTTTCCCCTTCACCTATTCCCCCCTCCTCCTCCTTTCTCCTCCTTCTCAGAGGAAGAGTCCCCTGACTCCTGGTAGGGGACTTCCATGTCCTCTGCACTGGAGCTGGAGCAGTCGTCTTCCTCTTCTTCCTCCCTCTGCCTGCCACCTTTCTTCTCCCCCGATGCCCCGGATCCGATGCATCTCTCATCCTCCTGGCTGATGCTGTCGCTGATTATTTTGCGAATATCACAGGCCTCGCTGATGTTGGGGTTCTGTGCATAGAACTTGTCTGCGGTGCTGACGTTATGGCATATGAAGTCTGTGACCTTTTTGCGGGATTCGGTGTCCTGGGTCTTTTTGGTCTGAAAAACATTTAAAAAGGGCAGAGAACTGAATAAGAGTAACAACATTCCATGCATTTTTTGTTTTGTTTTGTATACACACACTCCTTTTATTAAAATTAAGATTTCAGTTTTCACACATATTGAGATGTGGGGTGTGTTTAGACTTCAATATGAACTTACATATGTTGCCAAAGCTGTCCAAATAAGGGTGAAGTTGATTTCAGCCTTCAGCCCCATTTCAGCCCATGCTGTCTTCAGGTAGTTGTTGAGGTTCTTTGAAGGCAACTTTCCTTTTGTGTAGAACAGGTAGTGGTTTCTTTACCCCTTTGTCTGTTGTTTGGCTGCCATCCACCGTTCCACCCAGGCGAACTCCTCTGCTGTGAGATACATCTGAGCCTCACCAAAGTTTTTGTTGGTTTTGTGCACTTTGACCTATTATGACACAGAGAGGTAGAGAAGGGAGAGAGCACAGGAAGACTGAATCATATACAAGTTTAATTACATGAATGTACTGTAATTTCAGCCTCCTAACCCAAGGCATTGTGGAGATATGACCCTGTCCACTTGGCATACCCAAGGCCCTGCAGTAAGGAATGTGAAGTGTACCAAGTTTGTACGCTTCACATTTCCTTTCTGCAGGGCCTAGGTTATGCCAAGTGGACAAAGGTCATATCTTCCAAGTGCCTTGGGCGAGGAGGCTGAAATTTACAGAGCAGGGTCCTATGACAAAGGTCATATCTCCCATGTGCTAAGGATTTGGGAGCTGAAATTTGAATATGTTAGCCCAGACATCTGGGCTAACCACGAAAGCAAATTCTGTCAGAAAATCCTTAGTAGAAATTAAATAGTGCTTACATGTATCAGGTACCCCTGCTGCCCACCACGGGTCTTTGCCTCCTCCACCTCTTTATCGGTCACGTTGGCATAGACCCCTGCTCGGTGGCCGAAGATGCAGCTCCAATAGGCGCACTGGTAGCCATAAAACATAAATCTGTCCGTGTGAGTCTGCTTCTTCTCCAGGCGGTCTGATTACAAGAGAAAAAAACAATAGCACTCAACATCAATTATGGTGAGGAATAAACTTTGTTAACAACCCCTGTGTCATGTTGTGAGAATGAGAATAATTGTCAAAGTGGAAGGAAACTTACCCAGCAACTCTTTTCTAGGGTTAGGGTTATTTTCTTTGGTGCCGCTGAAAGGCAGGTCCTCAGGTCGGCCCTCGGTGGCAGCTTTTCAATTTTTGATCTTTTGGTGGCCATTTGGTGGACCACCACCTTTCTCTTCATGCTTTTGATCCCCATCTTCAGCTCCCTGGCTATGGCTGCGAGCTGAACCTGGGTCAGCCGACTGCTCCGCAGTGGCGTCTGTTGCATGTATCATATGAAGTTGTGGGCATTGTTTAGGTAAAAGTTGGCTGTAGTGACCTTCATGCCACTCGTCACCACGCTGCGTGACCATCTGTTTGAAGAGTGTACGAAAAAAAATTAGTAAATCAGCCGGGAGTGGTTGTGCCCCATGTACAAGAGAAATGATTTGACCCGGCTCTGTCATTTTGATTGAGGGGTCGAGCCCCTCATGAAATGCCATGTAGGTCTGGAGGTACTACCCTGTAACGACACATCATTTATCATGTTATAATATATGGACCCCAAAATAGCAGCTGTCCAATGACAACACCTTGCATTTAACAGACACTATATTTATGATAAATACATCCTTACCCATGCTTGATGGCAGGGTGATGAGGCGCATGCGGTTGCCGCGCCCGCACCCGGTGCTCCACGGTGAGAAATCTTTTAGTGGAGACTTCAGTGCCTTCTTTGCCCTGACGCTCGCCGTTTGGCCACCTGTATCATGTCGAGCCTCTCCTGGATGGACAGCTCCGTATGACTTGTTCTGATGTGCCTGTCCAGGCGTTTGAGCGAATACGTGCATCTGCTTATTGGGCAGGGAGCTGTTCGAATATTGACTCTCCCTGCTGCCAAATTAAGTTGGAGACGTCTTTCGTTGTTGTTCAGCACATGATGAATATTTTTGAGGTCCTTGTTGAGGGCACTGAAGCTCCTCTTCCAAATGGCGCAAATGGGCATTGTGGCCTGAAAGGGAAAAAAATATCTGCATTTTATTAATAATAACACTAATTACAACAGCAACAACAACAATAATAATAATAATGATGAGGGTGAAACAATAGCCAACACAAAGTAACACTTACACAATCATATACCTGTGTAATAGCAATATATGCAAATGTATGTTGAATATTCAACTACGCTCATTCCTATTAAGTATAAAACTGCATTATAACACACATCCTATAATAAATATGTCCTGTTTGAAAAAATATTCAACACAAAGTAACACTTACACAATCATATACCTAGTAATATATGCAAATGCCTGTTGAATATTCAACTACAGTCATTCCTATTAAGTATAAAACTGCATTAAAACACACATCCTATAATAAATATGTCGAGTTTGAAACAATATTCAACACAAAGTAACACTTACACAATCATATACCTAGTAATATATGCAAATGCATGTTGAGTATTCAACTACAGTCATTCCTATTAAGTATAAAACTGCATTAAAACACACATCCTATAATAAATATGTCGAGTTTGAAACAATAGTCAACACAAAGTACAAGCAAACTTACTTTTGGCCGAAGTTCGTCCAGTTAAATGCCTTGCTCCGTCCAGTTAAGTGCCTCACTCCTGACTTCGCACCTTCTCCTCTCTCTTCTGCAGCTAGCATGCAGCAGACATGAAGTGATCACAGAGTTCTCAGCCAATCAGAATTTTTCAGTTCTCAGCGTCTCACCCTGCCTGTCATCCATCGCAGGTGTAGGCAATAGTCTCTGATTAATCTGCCCATTGCAGGGAGACAGCACCCCCTGTTGCCTCACTATAGATGTATAGATGATGACTTAAGTCACTTTCAGGGACACACACCAGACTTAAGACCAGCTGATTGGGGATGGCTTGTGCAATTGGGGACAAAAGCCGTGTCCCCAATTGGTAAAAAGCTGATTTTTGGGTCAGTGGTTAAGGTTAGGTTAGTAGTGGTTATGGTTAGGGTAAGTCTCCAGGAAAGGTAAGTCTATGTAAATACCCCAAAAGTGACATAAGTAAGACTGTGTGTGTGTATGTGTGTGTGTGTGGGGGGTGGGGTGGGGTGGGGGGGGTGGGGTTAAATGGTGATATGATATAAATGTATAGATTTCACTTTTGACGCTTCAGTTTAATACAATGCATCATACTGGTCACTCTGCTCTGGAAAATACTTATTGGACAAACCGTGGGACAAAATGTCTGCCAGAAAAAAGACAGTAGTAATAGTGTGCTTTGCCTACAGCAAGCACACTACTTAAACTTTTCACAGAGACTTTTCCTCACTATGCCATGGGGGTCTTGGTACCGGGGACCTTCGGGTAGAACTGGTTGGGGAACCTGGAGAACACCTCAACACATGAATTACACCACACATGTACATATGGACGTAACACTCCCACCCATAAGAACAAACATACAATGTTTGTGTAACAACTACAACAACATTAAACAATGAATGGAAATGTATTGCCATTGTCAAAATTGAACACACCGCACTGATGCACCAGATCCTAAGGGGGGCGTATATGTGCCACCTTGACAAATGGTAACCTTTTTGACATTGGGGAATACATGTTAATATGTATATGCATATGTGAACATTTTTGAAGCGCTTCCTCTGACGTTTGGGAAACCGTGGGGTGACAAATGGGAACATTATTGAATATTACTGTTATTATTGTCCATATGGAAAATATATATATTGACGAATGGGAACATTTTTGACAGTTGGGTCAATTGTCACCAATGTGTCCAAATTTGACAGGGGGTGTACAACTAGTCAATCCTCACACCATCCTCACTTGATTATACCAAATAAACCTCACTTTTTTTTCTAGTTGCCGTGGAGGGGATTTGGTGATGTGAGCTTGTTCTAGGCCCCGCCCACACTATCTGTGCAAAATCTGGGGTCTCTGGGACCTTTATTTGAGAAAATATGCACATTTGAAATATAATATTCACCTAACCCTAACCCAAATGTCAAATTTGACACAAGGGACACCTGCCGACCCTTTGACATTCGTGCAGGTTGTTAGGCACCTTCACATGCATCCAGAACCATCAAATTCATGTCAGCTCTTCACTGTAACACCAACTTTCAGTTGGAAAAGGTTGCAACTTTCTAGCTCTAGTATAAAGGGTCAAAATCCAGTGAAATGGCCTTAATGAGACACACATACACAGACTGCATGTGATCAGCGCATGGTCAATTTGAATGGAGGTTCCATAATAGAGGCTCCTCTTGAATCCTGAACTGGTTCCAGTATGCCAAATGTATGCAGAACCAGTTCCAGCCTACTCAAATGGAGATATTTTGTGTTGACATTTGGGAACCCTGACCAACCCATTCAAAAGTATGCCAAATTTCAAAATATTGACTTTGGCATACTTTTGAATGGGGTGGTCCAGTTTCCCAAATGTACTAAAGCAAATGTCAAAAATGTTCCCCTTTGTCACTGTGACATTAGGGAACATTTTTGCCGTTTGTGTTGACATTCGGGAACCCTGACCACCCCATTCGAAAGTATGGCAAATATCCAGTAACACTTTATAATAACTGCACGCTATGAAGCATTATTTAAGTATACTTAATTCATCATTTATAAAGCATTGTTCCCACATTAATACACATTAGTAAGTAATTCATAAACACGGTTATAAATATTTTATTCTTGATTAATAAGCTAATCTATAATGTGTTTAATGATTGTATTTTCATACTTTATAAATGATGGATTCACCATTTCTAAATTAAGTATAATATCAATTACAAACCAGTTATTTAGGAGTTGTTAATGGTTCATAAAATCATTTAGAAAGTGTAAGTTAATGATTGACAAACTATTTAGAAGTACATTTATGCATGCATTTATCCATATAATGAGTTAGACATGCACTAATGGTTAGTGAGTGTTAATAGATGTTTTATAATCACTTATTAATACTGCAATTCATGATTAATTCAGGTAGTTAGAAAGCATTTACTAGGTGTTAGTTAAGTATTTTGTGTGACCTCATCTAAAGTGAGGACTATCTATGCCTTACAAAGCATTTACAAATGAGATTGAAAGGCTGTCAATACCTGAAGGACCATTCCAGCAGTACCTGTAGGAACCATGTAGGAACAATGGGTAACTCTTCCTTTTACAGTCCCCTAATTACTAGGTATTTACCCGTTAAAAATATGGTAAATTATAGTATATTATTGGGTAATTACCACTGGTAAATAAGTAGGTAAATACAGAGAAACTACAGCTGAAATACTAAGAAAAACCTCCACTATTACCCATCAACTCAACTAAGTACCGTGTAGTTGTGACCGTTTTAGGTTGGTAATAACTCAGATATAATTGCGTACTTCCTAGGAAAGTAGGCAACCAATTCTTAGAAACACCTCCTCTATTACCCATCAATTCAACTTACAATTGTAGTTATGCAAGGTTTATGTTGGTAAGAGCCCAAGATGAATTATGTACTATCTAGAAATTAAGATAGTACTTTCCAATAAATTACTTTTTCTTAAATAGTTATTGTTCATGGCTACACCCATTTATAAAGTGTTTATTAGATATACCTTAGAAACTATGGAATTGTTTTTATTTAAGTTGAAAAATTACACCAATACTTACCTGGTAACAACCTCCGCAGGAACAGTTTTCCTCTAGTGTCATGGTACATCTTCTTAAATACTGGGTACGTTATGCAGATGTTTTTACAATTTACTCAGCAAGTAAGCTGAAACTGTACTGTAAAAGGAAGCCTTGTTTGTTTCCATGGTATTACCAGGCCCTTACCATATCCCTTGTAACTGGTTATTCCCTTTTCCATACAACACAAACTTGTACCATATATATTCCGCAACGTTACTAAGTAAAACATGACAATTTACTCAGTAAGTAAGCTGAAACTGTACTGTAAAAGGAAGCCTTGTTTGTTTCCATGGTATTACCAGGCTCTTACCATATCCTTTGTAATAGAATATTCGGTAACACTTTGTATGACGCCCATGTCTATAATGCATTATAAACATACTTATAATGCGTTATAATCTGCTTATAACACTGTATAATTATAGTTATAAGCACTTATAAATATTCATAATGCTTTATAACAATAATCATAACACATTATACTAAAAGAACTGGCTAGTGAGTACTAAGTGTGACGACCCCTGCCCTTTCCTGTCATCTGTCTTAACTACCTGTTTTTCAGATACCTGGTGGGAGGGGCAGGGGATCATCAGTGTCAACTGGGAACACCTGGGCCCGGTGTCTCCAGTCTATATGTGGTTTAACGTCTCCCTCTCTCTCTTCCCTGCAGGCTACCGGTTGGTTGTGGCTGCTTTAGTTTCTCTTTGGTTCTTTCTTTTACTTTGTTTATATGCACCTCTCAACACTCACGCACTACCTGCACTCATGCACACCCTACTGATTCCACTGACCTCCACACTCCATATGCTTTTGTATGAGTTTAATTGGTTTCAGTTTGATAAATAAATTACTTTGTTTAACTTTCAAAAACGGTGTGTCTCCCGCTTTGTCATGGCCTTACGAGCCAGGTTGTGACAAATTGGGGGCTTGTCCGTCTCTTGATTTGGTTGGTGCGCTGAGTACGCACTGATTAGTTGATTTGGTCCTGGTGAGAGTTTGGCCGGGTTGGGTTTTGTTTGGTTGGGAGACGCACCATGTTGCAGCTAAGGTTTGTAGTAGGATTTGTTCTTTTCTTGGGGAGGTTATTTGTTGTGGTCCGAAGAGAAGGTAAGTGTTGCCACCTCGAGGCGCAGTGTTTTGGAGTTTTCCCTGTTAGGCTTTAGTGACGTTTCAACCTTTGGGTTGCGTCAGGTTTTTTTTTTTTCTAGTAGTGTTGTGGCAACATGGTTAGTGTCAATTGTCTTTGGACAATTGTCTCGGGTGCACGTCCAGGGGAATTTGTGGGGTTGCCTGCTTACAGGTCGCCTTTCAAACCTGCTGGTTTGCAGTGCTTAAAAACCCGCCGCAAGCTGCATGAAGACTAGGGGTGAGTGTTAATTAGATCTGGCTAGGCAGTTAGGGGGAGAGCTCCTTGGGACTAGTTTTGCCTCCTGTGTGTGTTTTTTTGGGGTGGTTAACACTGTGCATTCTGTTTGGTCCATTGTTTGCCTCATTTTGGATGTGTCTGCGTGATCAACGCTGCGCTCTCCGTTTGTGTAACCCAGTTGTGTAGTTATGGCCTCAATCTCAGATTTTGTTTATACTCCGTCACATAAGTGCACCAAAGAACAGCTGTCGAAAATAGCTGAACATTATGGGGTTGATGCTGGTGGCCACAGCCGTAAGGCTGACATTAAGGCTGTTTTGGCAACGGGGTTGGTGAAAAAAGCAGTTTTGATTGAGGAGCCTAACTCTGGTGCGGGCAGTGGAGGAGTATGCTCCCCCCACGACTAAGAAGGATTTGATGCGGTTTCTTGCCCTTGTTGGCTATTACCGTAGCTTTTGTAAGAATTTTTCCACGTGGTTGCGCCTTTAACTTATTTGCTTAAAAGCACTGCGAATTTTATGTGGTCCCCCAAGTGTCAAAGTGCATTTGCGAACGTTAAAATCTTATTGTGTTCGGCCCCTGTGCTGGCTGCACCGCGCCTGGATGATCCTTTCAACCTCCAGGTGGATGCCAGTAATGTGGGTGCCGGCGCAGTTTTGTTGCAGGAAGGCGAGGATGGCATTGATAGACCTGTTTGCTACTTCTCAAGGAAATTTAATTCCTATCAGCTTAACTATTTAGTGATTGAGAATGAGGCTTTGGCTCTGATTTGGGCTTTACAGTATTTCAAAGTTTACATTGGCACAGGAGGTACTTGTGTTGGGTATGGGTAATTGTTGTTGACCACTCATTGTGCTGCATTTGTAATGTGAATCCCTGTACTGTGGGGATCCCTTTGGGACCCCTTCTTTATGGGGGGGGGGGGTGACGACCCCTGCCCTTTCCTGCCATCCGTCTTAACTACCTGTTTTTCAGATACCTGGTGGGAGGGGCAGGGGATCATCAGTGTCAACTGGGAACACCTGGGCCCGGTGTCTCCAGTCATATCTGAATTAACGTCTCCCTCTCTCTTTCTCTTCCCTGTAGGCTACCGGTTGGTTGTGGCTGCTTTAGTTTCTCTTTGGTTCTTTCTTTTACTTTGTTTATACACCTCTCAACTCACACACTACCTGCACTCATGCACACCCTACACTACTGATTCCACTGACCTCCACACTCCATATGCTTTTGTATGAGTTTAATTGGTTTCAGTTTGATAAATAAATTACTTTGTTCGAAAACGGTGTGTCTCCCGCTTTGTCATGGCCTTACGAGCCAGGTTGTTACCTAGTAAGTACATGGAAACCTAACAGGAAACTAGATGATAATGAAGTCTAGGTTTTAGTAAAGTACCCATAAGAAAAGGATAGTAAGCACTAAGTTATTACCTAGTAAGTACATGGAAACCTACTAGGAAACTAGATGGTAAAAATATGGTTATTACGTAAATACCCAAATAAATGGTTAGTAAGTACCTAGTTATTATCCAGTAGGTACATATTACTTACTAGGAAACACTACAGTATGTACATGGAAATACCATAAGTTTCATTGTTCTTTCAACAGATTGGTGAGTTCCAGTTGCTTACCTTTATATACCATTTACTGCCAATCCAAAAGTATCCTGTTGTTGCTTGATGATGTGTCATAGGTGCTTATGCAATGTTTTCAATGAACTATCAAAGTACCATGTTCTTTCCCGGTACTAAATTAAAATTGTTTGTGTACTAAACATATACTAGGACTGTAAAATAAAGCCATTCATATGTCCCTATAAATACCAAGTACTTTCTTACCAAGTATACATAGACTACCTTAAAATGGTTGGATTTAATAAACTTAAAGTACCATGTTCTTTCCCAGTACTAAATTATTACTTTTTGTGTACTAAACATATACTAGGACTGTAAAATAAAGCCACTCATATGTTCCTATAAATACCAAGTACTTTCTTACCAAGTATACATAGTCTACCTTAAAATGGTTAATAAACTCAAAGTACCATGCTCTTTCTTGGTACTACATTTTTACTGTATGATTACTAAACATGTATTAGGACTGCAAAATAAAGCCATGCATATTTTCCTGTAAATAAAGAGCAATTTATAACTAAGTATATATAGGCTACCTTTAGATGGATATGTATTTGTAAAGTACCCATAAGAAAAAGATAGTAAGTACTACCCTTACAGAAAAAACACATGTGGAAATAACATGTGGAAAACCACATGCGAGTGTTCCCACATGTGATCTTGAACCACATGTGTTTTTTGGACACGTGTTTTGGTTTTTCACATGTGATTCAAACCACATGTGAATATTCCCACATGTAATCTTAAAAGCACATGTGATTCAACATGTGCTTGTCCACATGTGATCTTGAACCACATGTGGTTTTTGGACACACGTGACCTTAAAAGCCTGTGGGGATATTCACATGTGGTTTTCCACATATGAAGATGTGTAAAACCAACATGTAAAACACATGTGTCCAAAAACCACAAGTGGTTCAAGATCACATGTGGGAACATTCACATGTGGTTTACATGTGGACAACCACATGATGAATCACATGTGCTTTTAACATGTGAACATGACCACCTATCTACCAAAGCCAGACATCAGAGAACTAAGAATTTAACCTGTGACATCTTCAAAATATAAAATCTGGAGCTGGAAGTTCTCACTTGTGAATGTTCTACTGTATATATACACATGTATACACAAGTATAAGCAGTATAAGCAACAAACAACACATACAGGCTAACACTTCCAAATCATTATGCCATTTATTGAATACCCAACATATCACCAATAACTTACAATCCCCCTATGAGGAAATGGTCTAATATAGTGGTAATATAATGGTCTAATCTTTCCCACTGTTTGATTTAGCCAATGAGCTTCTCCCATAAACAGGGTAGAGACACAAGGATGATATGTGATGCACTTGCATCTTTAAAAAAAACACCAGTAAACAGGATAAGGTGTTGCCATGCCTGGCAAGTGGAACATGATGTTTAGATGCCTCAACGTATCGCCAGAATATGAAAATCCCAATCTTATTCGATGAACAAAAAACATTGCATTTGTTTAAAATAAATAAATATTTGTAACGTAATGAACTACACCTGGACATGAACATGACATCCTGACTCCTATAGTCTATATTCTCTTGTAAATTTAACAATTGAACAGCATTACTTGAAAAACAAGTATTTTGGGAGCAGCCCAAAATCTTTTGCAACACGGCATCAGGAATATCTTGCTTCGTAGAGACTGTACTCTTGGAGTGCAACACCCAGAAAGACCTTCCTAAATTCTAAGGTGCACTTTAGGCCTTTGCAGTACGCCATGTTCAATGCGTAAAGCAAACCAAACAGAACAGTAAAGGCATTTGTGATGTCTCCTAAGTTGTCCATAACAACCTCCTCCTCAAGGATAACAGTTACATTGACCACAGTGGGAAGTGATCTTGGTAGGGCTGCATCGTCCTTCACCACCCAAACGCCATATCTGACATGTGTGCCTCCAATCCTTCAGTATCCTAGGGAAGACAAGAAATAATATTACAGCATTACAGTTTACTACAAAAACCTGATAAAATACAGGCTCATTCACACTGTTGTGATAACTCTGACTATAAAAGGACATGACAGCTATTTGTAGTTGGCAAAGAATTCTCTTTTTGGTTCACGTGCCTCTCTCTAATACTCTCTAAAACAAATTCTATAGTCAAAGGGAATTTCTATTGTTCAGACTTCACAAAAAACTTACAATGTTATCCCAATAACAACTACTATTATCATTGTGCACCATTGTTGTAGTTATTGTTACAGCGTGAACAATGTCATTTACTAATGTAAGAAAAAAATGTCTCCTGTTATCACTGTAGTGTGAATGGTTGTGAACTAAGGGCACACATACAAACAGACAGACCTGCATTACTTTAATATGTCAAAACAGTAACTGCTGGCTGCACAGCTGGCATTTTGCTTTTGTGTTACCAAATGTAACCCACATGGGTCCCAGAAAATGTATCAGCAGCATTCATCATGACAAACTCAGACAGCAAGTGGAAGGATGTGCTTGTTTTTAACGCCGGGGCGCTCAGGCTTGACATAGGCAGAGTTAGCCAATAAAATAAACATCAACCAGAGGAGTAGATCAAAAATCAGTAATAAACAGGTCTAAATCTTACGAGCACCATCTATGTTTGACAAAGTACAGCAAACCCTGACACAAGTCCAAATCTAAAAAAATCTCAATCTGACAAACTGCATCTACGAATGAAAAAGGCAGCTGAGGATGTCCTAAAATGGCCACCGTACAGTTGGTTAGATAGACAGGTGTGTTAGACATGTCTGTAAGTAGTAGCAGTAGAAAGAGTGAAAGCCAGTGCAAGTCTTTTACACAGCTAGAGTGGAGCAGAGAGACTCCTCAGAAGTTGAAGGAGCCATTCAGAATAGCAAGATTTTGAATATTGAAAGCTGATTGGCAGGGAAGGTAGCGTGTATTGTGAGTAAGACAGATAATAATACTGTTCTTGCTGAAGCAACTAGATTAATAAAGAAGTAAATAAGAGTGTGTAAGTGTGATTTGCTGAAGCAAGCACACTACTCACCAGAACGGTCTTTGACAGTGAGGCCGAATCTCTCAAGTAGGGGAAGACCCCGAAGAACAGTAGATCTCCCGTGTGCAGTTAAGTCTGTAGTCTGCAACAAAGAGAGAAAGAAAGAGAAGGGGAAGGGAAGGAGAAAGAGAGAATGTCCAAGCTTGAGAAATGAGCTTGTTTGCCAAAAACTAGTTATGCAGAGATAAAGCCAAGAAAATCAATCTTTCTTTGATTGACAAATTGATTATTTACCTGTGCATCCAGTTTCTCCAGTAAATCTTCCATGTCATTTTGTCCTGCTTGTCCTGGTTTGGCTCTGTATATCTTCAGCAAGCCCCTGGTGTGACTGTCCAACGCTCCATCAACATGGTTAATGCATGAGGGAGGGAGAGAGAGAGAGAGAGAGAGAGATGAAACACATTTTAAGTGACAATTAGTGGCAGTCACATACTTGCATGAAATAACAGTATAAAACGCTAACAATATCAGCATCTAACAAGGCAAAAAAGTCTCCTTTATAAAACTACTAAAGTGCCATTTTAAAACCAAGAAACACATGGTCACAATGATTTAACACACAAAATCTGACCCTGGCAAGTATAAGAACTTGAATAATACCAATGCTTACAATTGCAACATCACTGCCTTTGCATTTGCGATATTTTACAGTAGCCAAAAATGTTAAAAAGTAAAATGGCTGTCTTCAAAGTGACCATTTTATCGATTATCATTTTTTCCCCCCACAATTCCCCATATCTCTACTTGCTCCCATATCTTGCAGGTTGTTGGTTTCTCAAAATTGCTCAAAAACATACCATATTATTCAAAATACAAAGATGAACATAAAATTTGTTAATGTCCCATTATGGCAGATAGACAGCTATATTCTCTCCATGCTACACATTTTGGTTTGATGGGCAAAGGTTCCATCAACAATTATGTCTAAGCTGTGATGATTGGTAAGGCTCAGGATAACTGTAATAACATCTTGACTAAAGACAGTTTTAGCTAGTTCCCATATTTTCCACAGAGGAAGCTTGATATTCACTCACTCCTGCAGCTTAACACAGAGGTTCTGTACCCTTCGTGTCATTTGCTACTGTCTATATCAATGATGATTTTTTTTGAAAGGCCTCAAAGGTATATTTGAGTTCAACTGGATAGCTCAAGTTGAGTGTATAAATCAGGCCAAATATTATGGCACAAGCCGATGCAACTGAGGACAACTCATTTAGTACCTCCACACCGTCGATGACAATGCCAATGTCCACTGGAGGGGAGAGAGCGTCACCTTCTTCACGGAAGACAAAGATCGCCATGGTGGTGTGTTGAAGTTCTGTCTCCGCCTCTTCCTTTTGGACAACCTGAAATCAGACAATTAAGTTTGGTTCTTTACTGAGTTTTATTCATTCAATAACGATTAAGATTATTGACGCTCAGACAATAAATCATGCAAGTGTAATATAAAGTGATCACAATTTATATTTAAATATCAAAGAGAGAGCTAAACAGAGAGCGAGACAGAAAGAGAGAGGGAGAGAGAGGGAGGGAGGGAGGGACAGAGAGGGAGAGACGGGGACACACTTGGATGACAAATATGAAGAAGAATAAATGAATGTATGTGAAAAGTTCTGTTTCTAATGGCTAATGTTATATTTTGCTGGTTTATTTTTCCTCAAATACAACTTACATAAACATAGACACACTGATAGCCAGTGGACAGTGGAGGCACATCAGCACACACACAATGATATATGGAAGGGGATGAGATTAATTTTCTGAAATGTTGGTTAATTGCTGATTAATTTGTTGTTGCATGCTTTGGCAATATTGTTTGTTTGTTAACTGTCATGCCAATAAAGCACATTGAATTGAAAGAGAGAAAGACAGAGAGGAGAGACCGAGACAGAGACCCTCAGTGCCATTCTAGGGTTAGGGGAGACAGGGCTGGAGAGTTATTGATTAGTTTGATCAAACGCCCAGGGCCAACAGTTACATTTAACAGCGAACAGCCTGATCTCAGTGCATTGCCATGATTTCCTGACTTATCAGGTACTCTTTGATCAGGTGGCTCACATCTTCACCCAGGTACATCATGAGGCACTTCGGGAGGCACTCTCTTCTGATGTTAATGTCCAGACTCTAGCAACACAGACACATATCAAAAGATAACAAGCAAATAGTAAACATCTTGTCCCCCACCAGTGATGTAGTTCCACCCTTAGGTCAGTCAGCGATTGCTGAGTGTACTTGAAATATGAGTGAAATTGTATAAGCAATTTCGGATGCATACTCTCCTCAGAATTAGGCTTACAAGTTATATCTTGAAATGTAGTAACTGTAGGCTAATTGTCCTGTGTTTACTCAATACAATACAAAATATAAGAACTACAATATGCAATAAATACAATCCGTACATTACACAATGTACACTACAATACAATTTATAATACAATATAACATACAACACCAGGAGCGTGAGTGTTATGCATAATATAAATGCTAAATAATAAGTGATATGTGGTATTGCACAGTAGGCAAGTGGTAATATGATATAAGTAGTCAACACTGACGGCACAGTGGTAGTGCAGTGATGAGTGCAATAACAGTCCAACAGTCCAACAACTGTACAATAACTACAGTGTCTTGTGGTTAGAGGTTTGCCCAAAAATTCTCCATTGACTCTCACTTCAACACATCAACCCAGTCTGATGTCTCCAAGTGTGTAGCGTGCGTAGACTATTATGTTACCTATGATAACTTTAACTGTATTGCTTTACCACTGAGTCCCCATTCATTGTCAATGCCGCCCCCTAGCGGCACAAAGTCAACGTTACAGTGTGACTAATGAATGAACTAACAGACGGAGACCGATCCATAGTCCCCCCTTTTGTGGGGGACAATAAATGTAATAGCTTTCAACTCACCAACTGAGACACAACTGAACTGATAAGGAAATCACAAATTTAATTCATATGCCACATACCTGATCCAAAGGTTTAAGGATGTCCCTGGTTTTCTCACGGACTGCTCCACCTTTGCTCCTAATGATCTGGAGAAGCTGACTGCTCTGTTTATCCAAACTGGACAAGAATCGTGCTTGTAGAGGTACCGTTGTGATCCGTAGGAATTCAGCATTGATCTGAAATATACAAATTAGACAACAGATTTCGTGTTAGATCGCCAATCTATCATGTGAGGACACAATGCACACATGTTTACAATTTAAATATGATGAATTTATTTTAATGTCTATTGTCTATATATCATATCATGCTGAAATGACTTATGGAATATTTTTTCAGGGACATGTTGTTTCACAGCAAAACAAGAGCACAACACACTCACAAAAAAATAGTATGAAATTATCATGACAGTGATTCAACTCATACCTTTTCTTCTTGAAACAGCGCTGGCCATCGCTCCTGGAGTTCTTCCACCCGGGGCTGTTTTTCAACAACTTCTTGTCTACGAAGGGCAAATGTCTTGGCCATTTTGTCTCTGATAATCCTCCCATTGTTCCGTTTCGTCACCTCCTTCAAAAGTACCTGCCGCTCCATCTCAAGATTGTCTGCTGTCTCGCCAGCTGGATAGGACAGCATATGGTTGGCCTCACCACATTTAGGTCCCTTGGCATTTTTTGCTGGATGGGCATCATCTGCAGCTTTGGCCTTCAGGGCAATGACAGCAAGCTTGGGGCATCCAAGTCCCTTCAGTTGCGTACGGAGGTTTCCCATCCTCATTTTAAGTCTCTGTGTCCACCCATAGCAACCATTGAAAGATCCCGGCTCTGCCAAGCAGGGGTACTTCTTGATCAGTGCCTCGGAAACTTCGCAGAAATCTGAGGTTTGCGGGTAAGCTTTATACTTGTACATCTCATCAGACACCTTTTCCAGAATGTCTGACTAGGAGTGACTTTCAACCTTCCGTTCCGTTTGCCTTGAAAGCGGCATTTTCTCCCTCTAACTGGATTTCAGTGCCATATGAAAAGCATGGAATGGGAAACTCCTTTGGCCACTGTTGTGTTCTTGAAGAAACAGAACTAGAAGAGGGTGAGGAGAGGAGCTCTGTGTCATCAGTTTCACCAGAAATGGACAAGGCGTCATCATTACTGTGGCTGAATGGAAAAGCTGTCTGTGCAGGAGCTGCGTCTTCATCAGGCAAAGGGATTACCTTGATAGTGCCAAGATCCTGAAGTTCTCCAGTAGATGTCAAATTTACAAATATATCACCAAAGTCCTTGTCCTGGTACTGGAGCCTGAAGTTCCCCCTTATTCCACAAGCTCTCCTCACATCATCAACAAGCTCCTCCACAGATTCTGGAGTCCCACTTGGCAGCAGCAATTTTCTTGAGTCGTCTTGACTCACAAAAACCAACAGCTTTGCAGACTTCTTTCCAGCCATGGTCAACAGAGTCTGAAAGCGAGAGAGAGAGAAAGAGAAAAGAAGAAGAGAATAAGATTAGTTCAAGTCATGAAAAACCCATTTTAGATCATTCATGCAGTAATGCCAGTAATCAAACCCATAACATTGTAGAGTTCAGAATAATTTCCATTGTATCAACTCATGCACTTTTTAAATCATAAAACATCTGTCAGAATCTAACCTTAAACATGTATATATCTTTTTGGAACCACCAGGCGCCTCCCCCCAATCGTGTAGTCAGCCAGTGGGTATGAGTCTGTAAGACTATGGTGCTCAAGGAGTTGAATTTCCCTAGTAGATGATGGTCAGGATATAGGCTCTGTAATGTTCAGTGTACCACGCATCAAGCCGTCTGACAACAAAAAGTGGCTTCTCTTGGAGAACGATCATCTGAATGATTTCACAAAACTCTGGCAGACCTGCAAGCTCCCCATGTGCAATGATCATGCTGTTCCTGTAGTTGAAGCCTTCATAAGTCACATCTTTTGCCATGCACAAATGATCCAGGTTTGGGTGCTTCTGCCTCACAGCATGTGATATTCCTCATTCAGAACATCAATGGGAATGGTGGAAATGTTTGTAACTTCCAGAGTTGGTGTGGGGAAGCTGCACAGGTGCAACTGATGTGCCGTATGAAATTGATGCCTCTGTGACAATGATAGGAGCACATTTTTGAAGCAGTTTGTGTGACGCACAACCCTTTTAAAGAAGCTGTGTTTTGCCTCAAAACGCATAGTCCATAGTGCAACCAGGGGACCAAACTGCTCAATGAGCTGTGGATAATGCTCCAAATAGTGGTGTTTGGGCAGAATTCTTTGGTCAGGGAAAATCTCTTGCAATCTCACCCGGTGTTCAGATATTTTACTGTCCAGATAAGCTATAGATTCTTTGGTGTGAAAAGGTGCGACTACAAGGTCTACAATGTCCTTCAAATCATTCAGGACTTGCCAGGCAGGTTCATTAGCGGGCACCTTGTCTCCAATCAAAAGAGGTAAAAATCTCAATATGCTCCAGTTTTCATGTGCATTCCCCCCAATCTTTTTCCTTGTTGAATATGCAAGAGGTGGCTTTCGGTTTAGCACGCACCGAAGAAGGTCATGCGATCATGAGCTCCGCCGGTTTGCCTTACAGTTGCTTTTTATATTGTATTTATTTACTTCAAACCTTGGTCACAAAAACTAGAAACCAACTAACGCTGCTGGTTGTTAAAAATCTAAGTACAGCCAAACCACCTCCCTCGAAAATGGCGGCCGACAAGAAAGCCCCTCTATCACTCGAAGCAGTGATGTCGGAGATACGAGAAAGCAAAGACGACTTGTCCAGGCAGATTGACACTAAGACTGCTAACATCCAGACCACACTCATGAAGATTGAATCTTCACTCTCAACTTTGTCTGACCAAGTTGAGGAAATGGATGGGGTGTCGGCTAATGAGGACAACGTGTGAGACGCTCTCAAGCGCCTGGACAAGACGGAGAAGGAATTGCGGTACGTGAAAGACAAGCTGGATGACCTCGACGATAGAAGCAGGAGAAATAATATACGAGTCTTCAACATACCTGAAAATTCGGAGGGTCGGGATGCCCCTGCTTTCCTTGAATGGATCATTCCACAGATCCTCCACCCTGTCGCTTTTGATTCTCCTGTCGTCATTGAGAGATGTCGTCGCCTCGGCAAAGCTTCAGACAAGACCAGGCCGCTGATTGCTAAATTCCTTAACTTTAAAAACAAAGAAAAGGTGCTCCGCCGGGACAGGGAAATGAAGGAGATCTTCTTTGAAAACAGAAGAATTTACATCTATGCCGACTGCAGTGCTGAGACGCAGCGGAAGAAGGACATGTTCAAAGCGGTGAAGAAGGCGCTGCGGGAGAAGGGCATCGAGTACGGCTTGCATCATCCAGCCAGGCTTCAAATCTCACACGAGGGAGCCGTCAAGTGGTTCATTTCACTCGCCGACGTTGTGGATTTTTTGAGCAAGCTGGAGAACTAAATTCACATTCGCTTTCACCTTAACAGATAGCCTAACGGACACAGCCATCTCTGGTGTCTTTCATTTTATACAGGTTATTATGGCTTAGGCCAGTTGCGGATGGCGGTCTGGTTTATTATGGGACTGTTGTAGTTCTGATGTTAAAAACAAAGTGTGGCAGCTAGCACCCTAGCTACATTGCTAGCACCCAGCTAGCAACCTAGCCTGTCTAACAGGCAAGGACTAACAGTTACTTTCCCGATGGACTACTCGTTGTTGTTGTAGTTTCAGGTTTAAAGCAACACGGTTGATTTCAGCTTGTTTCTTATCTCTTTTGCGCTTTTGATTGTGCACTGATTTCTAATTATCTTAATTGGTTCCCTAACTACCAAGCATCGCTATTGATGAGGTGGACCTGGCTTTCAATGATTGTGGAGCAGCTGATTTTAGGCTGGACCTACGGACTGGGAGTGCCGGGTCATTCTATCATCACGGATTAAGGTTGATAAGTTTGAGATATACAGTAACTGTTGAGGCTACCATATAGTTAACAAGAGTAGCCCACCTAATGTTCCTGTTTTTGTTTTTGTTGTGGGGTTTTGGTTGGGTCTCTTATGGGGAATGGAATGGTTACTCTATCTGCTCTTCATTGTGTTCAGAAACTGCAACACTTTACATATGGTACGGTTAATACTTTTTACATACCTACATGACTAGTCAACTAAACTGTATCTCCTGGAACGTAAAGCGAATCAAAACCCCGATAAAGAGGAAAAAAAATATGAATTATTTAAAGAAGCTATCTACAAGTATTGCATTCATTCAGGAATCGCACCTTACCTATGTGGAACATTTGAAACCTAAGAGGGACTGGATTGGCCATGTCTTTTTTTTTTCCTCTTTCACTTCTAGAGCGAGAGGGGTTGCTGTACTCATAAACAAAAACATAATGTTCAAATTTAACTCAATTGAAAAGGATAAGAATGGTAGATTTTTGCTTATTGATTGTGTTTTGAATATGAATAGGATGACATTGGTAAATATACATGTCCTAACTACAACGACCCAGCCTTTTTTAATGACCTACTTCTGAGGCTTGCAGCGGTTCAGGGACACTGCCTTATTGGTGGAGACTTTAATCTGGTCCTTAACCCAGCTATGGACCGCTCGCTGCCCAAGTCACTTACACCATCTACGGCAGCTTCAATTTTGAATCACGGCATAAAAGAATTAGGACTATGTGACATCTGGCGTGCTCTCAACCCTAATAAGAAGGATTTCTCCTTTTTCTCTAACGTCCATAATTCTTACTCCAGGATAGATATGTTTTTAGCCCCTCAAAATATACTCAATAGGGTAGAGGATTGCTCCTATCTGGCTGCTGCACTATCAGATCATAATTCAGTTAAAATGACCTGGGTAATGGATTCTGTACAACCACCTTCTCACAGATGGAGATTTAAAACATTTATGTTGAAAGATCCAGAATTCATTGTATCTATGAACTCCCAAATCGATCTGTTCCTTGAGACCAATCTGAACTCAGCTTCTCATGTAAATGTTTGGGAGGCTCTCAAGGCGTTTATGACGGGATGTATCTTGAAATTAGAACACTTGAGCAACAGCACTCTGAGACTAAAAGGGTGGACATTCTAAATTCTTTGACCATGAAATGGATACAGTATAACAATTTATGCACTAACAAAGCTGAAGCTGATTTAGCTAGGACCAATTACCATTATTATGAGTATGGAAACAAAACAGGCAAGCTTCTAACATGGCAGATTAAGAGGGAGGAATCAGATAAAATTATCCACTCAATAACTACTGATGAGGGCAGATCTCTGGTTAGTCCGTCGGAGATCAACGCGGAATTCAAAAAGTTTTATGAAACACTGTATAAATCAGATCACAACACCATCAATATTGCAGCGGGGCGATTTTTAGAAGGGTGTACCTCTTCCTCAGATCAATGCTGAATATAAAGGCCGGTTGGATGCTGACATAACTGAGGGGAGGTTCTCCTGGCCATGAAGTCTTTGCAGAATAATAAGGCCGGGGCCAGACGGCTTTCCAATTGAATATTTTAAAACATTTTTAGATAAGCTGTTGCCTCCTCTAACAAATATGATTAAGGAAGCTTTGGACAATCAAACCTTGCCGGTCACTCTCGAATCAGCAACTATAACACTACTACCAAAACCTGACAAGGACCGACAAAAATGTGGCTCCTACAGGCCCCTAAGCCTTTTGAATGCTGATTACAAGATCATCATCAGATTAGAAGACATTATGCCAAAGATAATTCACCCTGATCAGACAGGGTTTATCAGGAATAGACAAGGGTCAGACAATGTTCGCCGGTTATTTCAAATAGTGGACTCTGCACAGAAGAAAAAGGAGCCCATGCTGATTATATCAATGGACGCTGAGAAGGCGTTTGGAACAGGAAGCTAGGCTCGATCCTGTCAGACACTTGAAGGCATGAATTTCAGAGAGAGATTCATCCAATATACCAAAACGCTATTTTAAAGCCCCTAAGGCTCAAATCTTAACCAATGGGGTCCTGTCTGACGCCTTCTTGCTCTCTAGAGGGGTCCGGCAGGGCTGTTGCTTCTCGCTGTTGTTATTTTCACTTGCCATCGAACCACTCGCCCTCGCTATTCGAGCTAACACAGCCATCTCTGGTGTCAAATTCGGTACTTCCGAGCACAAAATCTCTCTTTACACAAACGTAAAGACCCGTCTGATTCGGCCTCTCCACTTTTTCAGTGTCTACAAGAGTATAGTGCAGCCTCAGGATACAAAATAAACTTAACAAAAAGTGAGGTTCTGCCCTTAAACACACAGGACTTGGATATTAGAACACTCACTGAACCACTGAAGATATGTCCTTGTGGTTTTAAATATCTGGGCATAAATATTAGAAAACGCCATGACAAAGTACTCAAAGACAACTATTTGAATCTCTTGGAGAAGATTAAGGCAGACACTCAGAGATGGATTGACCTACCACTGTCCCTAATTGGTAGAGTGAACATAATTTAAATGAATGTGTTACCAAAGCTTACTTACCTATTCCAATGTATCCCTCTGAATGTCCCCAAGAGCTTTTTTAACGAGATCAACAAAGCTACCTCCTCATTTTTATGGCGAAATAAAATTCCCAGAGTAAAACTTACTACTCTCCAAGCCCCCTGTCAACTGGACGGCTAAGCGACTGGATTTTTAGTGAGGAGACTGAGACATCTTTTGGTTGCAACCACACCGTGGCATTTATTTACCCGTGCACATGACACGACAGCATCCTGCCACCTACCACAACAGAGACTGAGCGGGAACCTGCAGCCTTAGCTCTCTGCTGCAGGTAATCAGGAGGAAGCTACCAACAATGGGGGTTTCTCCCACACAGATACAAACACCTCAACTTTACAACCTAATGAATAACATATATATATATAATACAAAATAGCTATTTACATAATTACATATTTATTATTAATATATCAATCAATAAATGACATACTAATACTCCAATATTACAACAATAAATATCACTCCCCCCCCCCCCCCGCGACCTCGCTAAATGGAACCCTCCCGGAACTTTATATCGGTGCGCAGGCCCCGGGGACGTCTTTTGCCAGAACACCCTGGGAGTAGGAGACAACAGGAAGAGGTAAGTCGGCAGAGATATGGTTCTTCTTCAATTTACTCTTACCTACTAGACTGGCCTTGTTAACTACATGGCAACACTTAAATACATCATAGCCGTTCACCACCCAAACACAAGATTATTCAGTCTCCTGTTTGTGAGAGTGCTAACCGTATTTCTGTTACAGGTGGATTGGCCAACTCCACCTGCTGCAGTGTCTGCAACACATCTTAACAAGCAACCAGAATGTATTCACATGCAAATATCAATAAATATCACTACCAAAATAAATTGCCATGTGTAATCATTGTATTCTGTAAACACTGTGCTATATGTCCAACTATACTGCTCAATCATTACAGTGTCCTATAGTAACGGACAGTCTCCGTTACACCCCCTATACTAAAGGAGGTTTAAACCTTCCCAACTTCAGATGCTACTATCTGGCATTTCAGTTCCGTCCGATATGGACTTGGTTACACGCTGAGAGTAGTGAGGTTAGATGGCTTTCTATTGAACAACATGAGCTGAATGCTACTCCTCTGAAAATGATTCCTTTCTTGGGCGCGAAGAAAAACCTCTCTTCAATCACAAATCACCCCATAATCTTGAACTCCTTCGCAGCATGGCAGGAATCCCACACGATATTGGGAATAGATATGTCATTGCTGAGAAAGACCCCGTTGTGGGATAACCCCAACATTCCGTATCCCATAGCTGACGGGACACTAAAGAAATGGGTCAATACTGGGATCAAAACAGTTGGAGACCTATATAGTAACAATATACTGTCTAATTTTCAACAACTATCTTACACATTTAATTTACCACGAGACAATCTCTTTAAATTCTTTCAAATCAGACACTGGGTCCAAGATAACTCTATAGACTTCCCATTTATTCCTAATAAATCCCCCCTGGAGGATCATTTGCTTAACATACTAGTCTCCTCCACTAGGGGGCTGATATCCTCCATATATAACATTCTAAATAGTAATCTACCAATTTACGACAGGCTGTCTATTAAACACAAGTGGGAGACAGATCTAGGATGCAATTATGATGACGCCAATTGGCAAAATATCTTGGAAAGAGCTCAGACAGTTTTAGTCTCCACAAAACATAGGCAAATGCAATTCAATATTTTTCACAGAACCTATTTCACCCCATACAGGCTACACAAGATTGATGGGAATATATCTGCCATGTGCCAGAGGTGTAAGATAGCTGAAGGCAATCTGTTTCATATGCTCTGGAGTTGCCCTTACCTGAAAGATTTTTGGAAGTTCGTTATAGCCACTGTTTCAGATATCACAGAGTCCGAAATACCATGTGACCCCAGGATTTGGCTATTGGGGGATATGCTTAACGTAACTCTCCATAAGAAGGATTTTGTGTTGCTTGCCGGCACGGCTGGGAAAAAAATTATTCTTATAGACTGGAAATCAGAAAACTCACCATCACAAAAACACTGGCTGAATGAACTTTCGTCATATTGCACTTCAGAGAAGATTATGTACAATGTCAGGAGAACCCCTGCGATGTATAACAAAATCTGGGGCTCCTTTCTGGTCTCTCTCCCTTCAATAAATCCCCTTAGTTGATACCATATTTATTCACTTAGCCCTTTCATGCATGAATTATGATAACCTCAGTCAGGATTTTTTTACTAAATGTTTTTATTCATCTTTAGGCATGAAAAACAAGGTTTGAACTTTATTTTTTTTTCAGCCCATATTTCATAAAGATATATTTACATGTCCACTCAGGTGGACAGCATGCATTTTTGTAGAAATATGTATTTAACAAACAAATGAATAAAATTATATAATAAAGTGTGTTGAAATGTGAAATGTGATGTGAACTATAAAATAATATAATTTATGCATGCATAACCAAAACACCATTGTGGAATTCACTCTCCTGTATAGATTCCCAAGTCTCTCGCTCACGATCCATCGACTGTCAGCCATAGTAAGGTGCACTGCCCCAGCACTAACTTACACTGAATGTTTTTATGGCTAGCTTTACTGCAAGGAAACCTACTCTAAACTTTGCCAGCACATCAAAATCAGAACTAAAATCTGTTTTATTAGCCAGGTCAAAACAGAAAGAGTATACACACCACTGGCATAAAATTGGACCTGTTAGAGTCTCTGAACTGAGGATAGTATGACACTAGTAACAAGTCTCTGAACTGAGGGTAGTGTGACACTAATAACAAGTCTCTGAACTAAAGATAGATCCTCACAGTATCTTGACTAGAGGTGGCATGCATCATATATTTCTTGTCAAAGCATGCTAGTTGCTCCTTGCGTAGAGACTATTTTCTATGATAATTGGCAAAGCCCCCGGGGCACAAAGCCACAAGACACTGCATGCAGATGTACTTGGTTCTTCGTGTGCACGCAGCATCATGGCATCTGTTGGCATTTTTTGCTTCGGTGAGCTGGGGCCAGTGGTTTCCAGGGCCGAATCGGATCTCAGGAGGTGCCTTGGACACTGCTCTGTGCTTCACCGGAGGTGGGGTGGCACTGGGTCTTCCACTTGCGCGTGTCTTGATGGATCCTGCATTTATGAGCGCACGAGCTGTAGATGCCTTGAGGTGCAGAAGATCCTTCTGTTCCAACCCAGACATTCTGTAGAGGTGCCAGGCATTCACAGTGGTCACGTCAAGGAAGTGAAAGAACACTTGGATGTACCACCGTTCGTTTCTGCGTCTGTGGGGATACATTGCAACACACTGATCCATGAGATCTACTCCTCCCATATGCTTATTGTACAGCCTCACGGAAAATGGCCTTGGGATGTTGAGCATCTTCTTTTCTTTCTTGCTCCATCTCTGGGCCACATCTGATGGAGACTGGCCAGTGCAGGAAGAGGCCATGTGGATCACTGAACTATCTAACCAACGTGTGACAGTGATGTTTTGAGCATTGGTGACAACAGACAAAGATCCTCTTCCTTCTTGCTTTAGTTGCTTTTCACTCTTCAGTTTCAGTTGTGCTCCATGGAGCCTGTTGTTTCTGCATGTGCCAGTGCCATAGATCATTTGGTGTCGCAATGCCTGAAGGAGTGGAATGGTGAAAAAGAAATTGTCAAAAAAAACCTTGTGATTCTTTTGCTGTATGTCGTCACAGAGGCGCATGACTACGTCTCCAGCCATTCCCAACTGACTGATCTGACCTCCCCCCCCAGCTGAACCCTGATAGGCTTCAAATCTGTACATGTATCCAGAGGATCCTGCTCTCACCCACACTTTCACACCCCAGGGTTTGGGCTTTTTGGGGATGTACTGCTTGAGAGACAGGCGGCCCTTGTAGGGAATCATCTGTTCATCTTTCAATTGAAATTCTTCAGGATCGACTGCTGAATGGAAGGTTTCCTTGAGTGCATCCAACACTGGTCTGACTTTGAAGAACTTATCTGCATTTTCGGGGTCATGTGAGAAGTTATCAACAAAGTGAATGTAGCTCAGAATCTGCTCAAATCTGTTCACTGGCATTGCATCTGCTATCAAATCAAGACGAAGTCCTGCATCTGATGACCAGTACATTCTTGATCTTGGGTCTGACGTATGACATGACCATATTTACTCCTAGAAATGTTTTCAACTCCTGTGATGTCAAGGCCAGATTTTCTTTTCCTTTTTGGAGTGCATACAGGTTTGTATTGTGCACTATATCATCTATCAGATCTTCGGGAAATAGATTAAATAAGATGAAATAGATGAATAAAGGCTAAAGACCCAGCTCTTTAGCGAATACCTCCTTTCATAAAAAAAAAAAAAAAAAAAAAAATTTTGCACTCTATGCATTACCTCATAGCACTGCCTTGTAGCACTCCCTCGTAGCACCTATGTCCTGTTGGACCAGAACTTAGCTTGTTGCACTGTCTCGTAGCACCTTTGTCCTGTTGGACCAGAACTTAGCTCTATAGCACTTACTCTCGTTGTTCTCTCCTATCTAGAAACTTGCTTGTGTTGTATGCAAATCTCATGTGTAAGTCGCTTTGGATAAAAGCGTCTGCCAAATGTGAAATTGTAAATTGTAATTGTAGATGCATGAAGAAATCTATTGGTTCTGTTCCCTCAACATTCACTTTCCACTCTCCTAAAAAAGGAGGCAAGTCTCCTTCAAACTCATTGTCTTTAGTTTTCCAGACATTTCTGCTGTTTTTTTCTGCCTTTTTCCCTTGAGCTCTGTTAGGTGACGCATCCTCAGCCTCAACTCCCTCACCATCATTTGCATCCTCAGCTCCCTCAGCCTCATTTCCCTCAGCATCCTTTCCAGACTCAGTGTCCTCAGCTCCACTGTCATTACTGCTAGCATTTGCTAATCCTTCCTGTTCTGCCAGCCATTCCTCACTGCTACTAGCATCATCCTCCTCACTTGACTGTGGTAATTCCTCCACTATCTTGTAGGCCTGTCTATTACGCTCTGCTCCTGAGCTCTACAAAATATAAAGATATACAAAAACTTCAAGTTACATTCTAAAAACATAAACAAGTTGATTTACAGCCAAAAAAAGCTACTGCAGATGAAGTAGATGAACAGCAGCAGTAATAGACTAATTGTAGCCTATGAATTGTAGTTGAAATATAGCTAGCGATGCAAGATGTACAATTTAGTGGAAAACAGCGTTTGAATAGCTGTACACTGTAGTGACCTCTATGCATGAAAGGGTTAGTGGACCTGCTATTTTATTTTTCTCTTTAACATATCCTTAAAGGACTTGGTGTTGCGAATGATGTTGATTATTGTACCGGGACGGGGTGGGGGGAGGGTGTGCTTTATTTTTGTTTATTTTCTTTGTCTTTTTTCTCCTTTCCTTTTTTTTTCTTCTTTTCTTTCTCCTGTTATTGTCTTTTACACTTTGTATAAAAAATGACAAGTGTACTTGTTTGGTGCATTGTCAACAAATAAATCTTAAAAAAAAAAAAGAATATGCAAGAGGTACAGGATGGGGACGATTTGTTTTGTCACTCCACTTAAAAGGAAAAGTTTGTATTGCTTCATTCAAGTTGACCAAGGTAAAATATTTTTTACTTACAAAGACAGCCAAGCACAAAGCTATCTCGACAGTCACAATTCCCTCAAAGAGATCGTGCACTATGTCAGGGGGGAAACCTGTTGTCACATTAAAGTATGATAGTCTCTGTGCTAACAAACAAACCCCTTTCACACCATAATGATGGGGTAATTCTTTTTCTTTGACGGCCTCAAGATGAGCAGCATGAATTTCCTTGGTTCTCAGACAAAATGCTCCTGATCTGACTTCTTTAGTCTGAAATTCTTGATTCTCTTCTGTACAAAATCTACATACATGTGTCCCTGAGAAATTCTCCACAAATCCTGCAATGCTATGTGCACCAAGGTTATCAGCAACAATACACTGAACAGTGCCCTTTATCGTCCTTCCCAGCTTCCAGATAAAAACTCCATGTTGTTCCGAGACAAGATCATCTACCAGCGGTTCCAGCACTTTTTCATATCCATAATGCTTAACATCATTGCTATTGATCAAAGCAGCTAAATTTATGGCAGACAGGGATGAGTTGGACCCTGGAGGCAAATTACCTAAAATCCAATAAACACCCAAGATTTTATGTTTTTTCCTTGATGTGCCAAGGGGGTTACAAATTTCAAATTCATCCACATACAATATCAATGAAATAGCAGTCTCATTAGAGAGCAGTACATTGTGCTGAGAGTTGAGTGAATCAAAGAAGCACGTATATTTCAGTCTATCACCCCCTCTATGACGAGATCTCAAATTACTTGCTTTATCTAGTATTGGCTGGCAACTAAGAATCTGCTGCAGTGACTTAAGTATGGGAACATACTGGAATGACCTTCTATTTTTTCGGTCAAGCACATACTCCAAGGGTTCTACAACACTAAAATGACTTTTGTAGTATTCCTTTCGTTTCCACGTAGTAGAGAGGGGACCTTGGTCTCCAACTGCAGTTCGAATGGGATTTGACTTGCACAGCACAGAGGCCAACTCCTATACAACTGCTACGTCAACTTGGCAGTTACGTTCCTGCAGTAGCTGGATTACAGTCTTATAGGTGACAGGGACTGAAACTGTGCTTATCAAATACTGCAGCTCCTGCAAAAGGTCATCAATAGCCACACTAGGGACAAGGAAAACATGCTCCAACTTCAATAACACTGAGGCAATTTTACGCTCTATAGCATTGGACAAGTCTTCAGTATTGTGTGTGTCATAGACAGAAGTAGTTACTTCATCCTCTGAAACATCCTGATGTGAATCATCGACATTACTGTCAAATGCCCCTTCAGAGGAAGGACAATGGATTGGCCGTACCCTCTCAGCAATTCCAGGCTTTAAATCGCTTACAGAGAATGACCTGTGTTTTCTGGACTTATGAGTCCTGAATGATCCATAAACATTTGTTTTGTACAACCAACTTTGAAAAATACAGCGAACAGTCTTGTGATTTTTCAGATGCTGTCCTAAGTGGTGCAAGTAGTTTTTAACAGTTGAAATTTGATTGTATTCACACAAAAGGCATCTGAAAGTTGTCAATTCATCTTTTTGCGGGGTCAGTCGAGGGTGGCTTCTTGACAAATGGCTTTTAAGGGCATTCCAGGTTGTAAAAGAACATGGGCAGTTTAAAGTGGATATAGACAACTTTTCAACTTTCGCCCCGTTGTCCCCCCCTAGCGTTTCCAAGTGGCATTGTTGTTTGCGCCGCTGTCGCAAAGACAACCGGCTCGCTTTCCATTACAGCCTAGCTCCGTGAAGAATTTATCAACACAACTGTGGAAACAAGAAAGAAGGAAGAAGCGTGTCCACTGAAGAGGTAAATTGAAACTGTCACAATTTTATATTGAATTTGGAAACAGGCAGAAACTATTGTAATGATGTGCGTTGCATTGTAATAACATAATTTGAGTAACGTTATTGCTTCGTAACTACAAAGTAACTACAGCTGGGGTTGGCGTTGGGGTGGAGTAACGTCAGAAGAAAAGCCATTTAGTCTACTATGGAGACATGAAAGCAGATCGAATTTCTTTAGTATGTGTTGAGAAAAGCGAACTGGGTTGGTAGCATGTTTATGTTTTTACAAAATGAAAGACACTGCACAACGGAGACCGTGATGACATATTTTCTGTCCGTTGATTTTCATATGAACAAGTAGATCAGCCTGACACAGCCAGCCTGACTAGCCCCTATGAATCACAGTTTTCAGCACTCTTCGAGTTTGCATGGCGATTCATAATAATTCATAAACTTATTAATCGCCATGCAAATTCGAAGAGTGCTGAAAACTGCGATTCATAGGGGCTGGATACCAGGCTACAGCCTGACTGGATACTGATCCAGTATTCTATGGATGTAGGGCTGGTAGCTTAGCTAACTTATGTCTTCCCGTTGTCAACCGTAGCTTACGGGAAGAAAGCCCTCTAGAAATCAAAATACAAGTTTATTCAGGTAGTATACTCAATGCAACTAAAACGTAGCATACGCAGATATAACTAGTGTGTCATCAGATTTGCCTGTGCAATATTCCACATTTATCATATAGCAATAAGACAATAGTAACACGTTGGCCACCTAACAAATTGTTATGAGATGTACCCTGACAAGCTACACAATGTAAACGTGTCACTGTTTCACAATAATAGACTTATGTGTGGTGGCCCACCACAAATATATTCCCCAAACAGATAAAAAAAGCAGATGTGCTTTGGCCTGAAATACCCCAACCATAAATGATCCAAGAACATGTGGGAAATACTGATTGTAGTCTGCTAGGATGAACAGATATTACCCCACTTCTCCATGTGAAATTAACTTTTGTAAATGTGTGCGGTGCATGTGTCCACTTGTATGACTGCTAACTAAGATGTTTTTTTTTATGCTTTCATTACAGGATTACAGTACTGGAAGCGTCTCATCCCCTGAATTGGGACACACGGGGAGAGGAGCCAGAGGTCGGGGGAGGGGAAGAGCCAGAGTTCGGGGAGGTGTGAGAGGCAGGGGGAGAGGAGGTGTGAGAGGGAGAGGGAGAGGGCAGGCAAGAGCCAGAGACCACATTAATCCTCAGGACCGGGAGAGAATGGAGGAACTCCAGGCACAACGGACAGCAGAAGTGCAGGTTTGTATATTCTAATATCTCCATATTACTCCCAAACCATATAATGCGCTAGTGGCAGTAAGTCACCAAACTAGGTTTTCAGTAGTGTTGTTTCTGTTCCTTTCACAGGCCAAAGTGCAGGCCCTGTCCAGCCAGCAGAAGGAACAGCTCCTTGTTAAGGTTACTCTGAGGATGCCCGGGATGATCTTCGATGTGCTCTCATTTTCTGATGAAAGCCCTGGTCCACACATCCCGGACAATGGACAACCCCCATGGTGCACATGCACCAACTGCAGGGACATGCAGACTGACCTCGAGAGAAAGTGCTGCCGCCAGAGGCCAGAGAACTGCATCAGCAGAATGGCCCATATGAACCTTTATATCCTAGACGAAGGGGTTCTACGGCTGGCCCGTGCGGCCTGGAATGACATTTTTGCCGTCAATGATGACCAGGAACCAGGAGTAGAACAGCGGCGATACAGGCACACTGCCTACAGACAGTTTGTTTTGTGGCAGTGTGGTCGTTTAGGAGAGGGGAACAGAGTGGTTATCCCAAGCTGCTGTGTCTGGAGGATACGGGACACGTTTCCAGACCCAATGGGACAATACACAGGGTTCAGGGTTCGCCGCCTGAATTAATAGTTGGATTGCGATTTGATTCCTGTATAGTAGGTGTGTTGTGTGTTCCTGTAAATAGTATGGCATTATTATGAGTGCAGTTTGTTTGGATTAGTATATGTACAGTTTTTATTTTCTTTATTTTTATAAATAAAGATATTGACAAACCCAGATCCCTGTAGTATTTCATGTTCAGAATGTTGACCTTTTACTGTACCTGACCGGAATCTTAGCATTTTAGGCAAGCAATGCAGGAGCAACTACATACATTCCAAACCCATTCATTAGCCGTATGCAAAACACTAGTGTCAATAACACCACCTCTGGAATACTAGAGTGCACATGTTTTGCATATAGCTGATGAATGGGCAAGGATCTAAAAATGTGTGAATGTTTTTACAGTTTGAACTACTTTGTTTCAAATTTAGTCATATACTTGATAACAATGCAAACACCATTACCAGTAATCAAATTCTTAGTCACAGAGCCAACTCAACTTTAGATCATAATTTGTAAATTATTATGTATGTATTTATATAATTTTTAAATACAATAATTTGATGACAAAAGTACATCACTGAAAACTTGGTCCTGATGAAGGGGGGTCATCCTCCATAAACACAAAAGAATTAGGGAAACAAGGACAAAACCTAAGTGTCATTTTTTATTATTACAAAAATATCAAACTTTAGAAACAAATCTTTGAATAGCAACATTGCAACATGATGTCCTGGGCTTTAGAAAAGTCCTTAGGCTCGTAGATGCATTCACATCTACACCTGTAAGGTGCATGCTGTCCTCCAACGGATGGTGGCACTCTGGTGTCTCCACTCAAGGTCTAGGCCACTCTGGTGTCTCCACTCAGGTCTAGGTCAGGTTCTGTGGGGAAATAACATCATCTCTTAGATTGTACAAAATGTAAGGCAAGGCAACTTCACTTGACCCCATCCTCTATTCCACAGCTATAAATATAACTGTTTACCAAGTTATCCCACAACCTTGTGTATTACGTATAAGATAAATGACTTGGTAATGATGAAAGCCTGCTTGTTATGATGCAATATATAGTCCTCCTTACAAGAGAGAAAATATTAGTTTTTCAATAGTATTGTCATACCTCTCCTCGAGGGATCTGTGTCCTGACCAGTTCTGCTGTAGGTGGCGGTGGTATGTCTGCGATCAGACCAAGCGTCCTAGGTAGGGTTGGTCCGATGGACGATGCCATCGACCACTGAGCCTCTACATCGCAACATCGTGATTTAAAGCCCCCAGACAGAGAGCGCAAAAATGAAGGATGGGTTTATTCTAATTATTATAATAGCTCCTTGCACCTGATTTACTAAAGGAAAAAGAGCTTATTTAATCACACTATTTGCCGCCCAGTGAAAGCATGTTTTAATTTAGGCCAGACATAAAATTATTTTTAAATCTACCTGGTTTGCGCCTGTCATAGTAAAAAATCAGGGGGTGAGTCTTTATTTGTAGCCTATCTCAAAACTTACCTACAGAGCGAACTCCGGCCACGCTGATCTGTCAAAAAACGGACAGAAATAATAACAGATAGATTTCTGTCCGTTGGGTTGTTTTGGAACGTAAACCGCATTTAAAAAAAAACGGCTCTGATTTGCGGTGATGAATCCGTTCAACTGGGTTGCGTTGCCCGGACAACGGACAGCTCTCATTGAAAATGAATTGAAATGAACAGAGACGGACAGACACAAGGACTACTCTCCCTTTCTCTCCTAGGAACCGAAATTTCAAAAAGGTAGGAGTCGGACTAGGACTACTAACGCTACGCCTACCACACATGAAGCGAAGTGCTGCAGTTATGCAGTTACAACACTATGACTAGTATTTAAAATATTTTTTTATAATCAGATGATCTGCTTAATGAGGTTGTTTAAGCATAGGCTATAGGGAGGAAAAGTAGGCTATAGGGAGGAAATAGTAATTAATATCCAACATAGGCTACATACATGCAAAAAGTATAAAAGAAAGTATATATCCGTTTCATTACGGACATATGGAAGATCTTTTCTTGTTCGTCTATAAACCCCCCCCCCCAACGATGTCATCGTCCATCGCGATGTTTCACTGTGGACATCGTCATATGCCAATTTGGTAGACATCGCCCAACCCTAGTCCTAGGGTCACCAGGCCTCAGTGTCCTCCTCTTTGGAAGGCCCTTCCCGGACTGCAGTCGCTTCCCAAGGATGGCTCTCTGCAGTTCAGGGATGTAAATGTAGTCCTTCGGAACCTTCATGGTGTAGACACTCCATCATTTTGACTTTTTGTTGTAGCACCGTTTATTTCTGAGAGATCAAATAGAATAGAAAAGTTAGTATGTGCATCGACTCAAAAACAGAGTCGATGTTCAGTTGTCTAAAAATGTAGGAATACAAACATGAAGATAACGTACAACACAGAAAAAGTAGGGAGGCAAGAATTTGATGTTGAACATGAGTGAATGAAGTGGTTGAAAATAACTATATCGTTAGGATAACTTGCACAAAAAGTATAATAGGTCACGTGCCCAAATTAAAGATGATACACAAAAACAGACTTTGATTATACTGCATCATTCTACTTTTATGTATTTACATTGGTTTGGGCACAAGACCTGTTATACTGCTTGTTTACTGTTTTTTTACATGACGTGCTAAAACCAAAGGAAATACACAACAATAACACAATGTCCTACAATCAAGTAAAAGCATTTCGGTAGTTACTCACATCTTGTGTCCGTCGCGGGAAAGTGCTGCTGGTCGGTGGTTGTGGTGATTATAGTCAAGAGCAGCAAGAAGAGTCTGTGCTTCGTACACTGGTGGGCTGTATGAGAACCGCTTTCCAGCATACATGAGAATATGGTTCTGGAAAGACTCCAAATCTGAGGTTGTCCTGCATAGAAAAAAAGAGGAAAATATAACAAATTTTATGTAAATAGGAACTCTTTACAGGTGCAGGACAGATAAGGCAATACAATAAAAAAAGGATGCACAACTGGAATACTACCTCATGATATATCCAACTGACGTTTTGCTTCCATGGTCTTATTAATTCAGAAGAATAACTATGTTATTAATTCAGGCATAACTCAGAAGACAGACAGACAGGTGAGAAAAACGTAGAGTCAAATACACACTGATATCTGGCATTTCAGTTGCCAGGACTCTTTTTATTCTCCTTCATAAACTGTTTTCTATATTGCCAAATCCATCAATCAAGCCATCTACTCAAGGAAATAATTATGTTAGACAACTTTATTGACATACCTGAAGTTGACAAACTTTTTGACATCCTTCAGCCAGCGCTTATCAAGGAGAATTGCTGTTAGAGCCTGGTGTGCAGCAGAACCTGTAGAAAACAATATCATTAGCGTAAACGAGTAACAAGTGATTCTTCCTGTCTTCATGTACTGCAACCAAATTGACCATCAACCCCAGAAAAGTTTGAACTTACCTTGCACCATCCACGGCTTATCATGGCTCCTGTCATCTAGGGGGTCATGGCCACAGCTACCGAATGACCACTGGTGGCGGTCCCTCACATGGTGTAGAACACCATGCCATATCATCTATAAACAACAGGATGATTCAACGGACACAATATATCAGAAAATAAGTACAATTCAAAGGTTTTCATGCAGTTTCAGCAACAGACAACCAATATTACATAGATATGAGCAAATGTCGTAGTGTAGTGTGTGACACAAGCATACCTTGAACTGCTCCTCAGTCTTTGCTTGCTTGCAACAGTACCAGAAATGGTTCACGATGTGTTTCATCCAGTCCTTGATGGCAGATTGGTCCTTTATCGATCCAGCCTGAATATGACATATATACATATACATATACATATACATAGGGGTACAAAACGAGCATTGTCAATGTGAAGCTGCAGGGCAGGGTAGATATCCATATCAAGATTCCAATCCAAAAACATATTAGTATACAAGATTTAGTGAGATTGATCAAAGTTTTTGTAACATAATCACGCACTATCATCACCCTCTTGTGACAGAAAAAAGACAGTATTTGATTTGTTTTACCGCTCGTAGTTTTTTGCCCAGGTTCTTCGCTACATGCCAGATATCAAGGGAATGTTGCAGACCCCACATCTTGTATTGCCCACGCTCTGGATCTGTAACAGACAATGACAATGTACCATTTACACTCAAATTCTTGACAACCATAATGAAAACAAAATACCTACTAGTTCCATGTACGAAGATATAGTAACAATGCATAGAACAGTGAAAAGAAATGCCAAATAATATATATCAGCAGGTATACTTACTCAACAATGCTGAGATTTGTATGTGGGCATCGGTGACCACTTCTTTCACCGCGATTTCCTGAAGCAGTGCATCCATTGTCCGGATGAACCCCTCTTTCTCCAAGATGACCGAGTTCCTGTTAGTTTCCCTCTTGTCAACCATCACAATGTGGATTATAAACCAAACCAAAACCAAACCAAACCAAACTTTATTTATATAGCACCATTCAGGCAAGCAAATGCAATTCAAAGTGCTTTTCAGAATAATAAAAAGACAAATCAAATGTTAAAAAAAAACAAAAAAAACAAAACAGAATAAAAGAAACAAGATGAAAAAAACCAACAAATACAATGCAATAAAACAGCAATCATAATAAGAAGAAAAGGAAAATCCTTATGGAAAGACTAGGCTAAAAAGGTAGGTTTTAAGATTCCTTTTAAACGTGCTCACTGATGGTGAGTTCCTCAGATCCTCTGGCAGGCTATTCCAAAGACGGGGACCATAGACACTAAAGGCTGTCTCCCCATAGTTCTTGGTCCTCGTCCTTGGAACAACAAGAAGTCCGGTACCAGAGGACCTGAGAGATCGACTAGGCTCATACCTTAAGAGCATATCAGACATGTACTGGGGGCCTAAGCCATTAAGAGATTTAAACACTAATAAAAGAACCTTAAAATCGACTCTAGAACGTACCGGTAACCAATGAAGTGATTTTAAAATAGGGGTAATGTGTGCTCTCCTGTTGGTCTTTGTCAAGAGGCGTGCAGCAGCGTTCTGCACTAGCTGAAGTCTCCCTAGTGCAGACTCAGGTAGACCAGACAGGAGAGCATTGCAGTAATCTAAACGACATGTAATAAAAGCATGCATTAGTTTTTCAGTATCTCCCTGGATTAAAAATGGCTGTACTTTTGCAATGTTTCGAAGATGATAAAAGGCCGTTTTGGTGACATTTCTGATATGTGATTTAAAGTTAAGATCCGAGTCTAAGATCACTCCAAGGTTTTTTGCTTTTGGCTTCACGTTTTGTGCTAAACTTCCTAAATGTGTGGTTATGATTTCTCTTTTTGCCTTGGGTACAATAATCATGACTTCTGTTTTTTCTGTGTTAAGCTGTAAAAAATTGTGAGACATCCATGTGTTAATACTTTCAATGCATTGAATCAGTGCGCCAATAGGGCTAAAATCATCAGGCAAGACAGAAATATATAGTTGGGTGTCGTCAGCATATGAATGAAAATCAATATTATGATCTCTGAGGATGTTTCCAAGTGGGAGCATATAAAGGCTGAAAAGCAAGGGACCTAAAATTGACCCTTGGGGGACACCGCAAGTGACCACATGTTTATCGGAGGAGTGGACACCGAGGGAAACAAAATAATCTTGACCAGATAAATAAGACTTGAACCAGTCTAATACACTGCCAGACAGGCCAACCCATTTTTCAAGCCTGTCCACTAGAATGCTGTGGTCAACAGTATCGAAAGCCGCACTTAAATCTAAGAGGACTAGCACAGAAACTTTGCTATTGTCCACATTCATCCGTAAATCATTAATAACTCTAACAAGGGCTGTCTCAGTGCTATGGAAAGCCCTGAAACCAGATTGGAATTTCTCATACATAGAATTTGTACTAAGGTGCAGGTTAAGCTGTTTAAAAACTAGTTTTTCAAGAATTTTACTTAAAAAGGTCAGGTTTGAAATTGGCCTGTAATTCTTAGGGATGAGGGGATCTAGGTTACTTTTCTTTAGAAGTGGTTTTACCATAGCAGTTTTTAAGGATGAGGGGAAAACACCGGTAAATAGTGAATGGTTCACAATGGCTAGCATTTCTTCGGCCAAGCAATCAAAAACTGTGGGGATTGGATCAAGAGCGCAAGTGGATGATTTAAGGTTCATTACTTCTTTCCTGAGCATGTCACGGTCAATTAAAGAAAATGTGTTAATAGTGCATTCAGGCGGTAGTGTGGGATATTTTGCATTGCATAAGTAAGCAGACATGTTATTGCGTATACCAAGCCTGATAGTTGATATCTTATCTCTGAAGTAACTAGCGAACTCCTCACATTTTGCAACGGAGATGAGGTCAAGTTGTTTTCTGGGGGCTGGGTTTATGAGACTGTCAATGGTGGAGAAAAGGGTTCTTGGATTATTTAGATTAACAGAAATTAATTTAGAGAAATGAGCCCGTCTAGAATTTTGAATTGCTGTGTTATACGTCCTGAGATGCTGCTTATAAATGTCATAATGGACCTGTAGCCTACTCTTTCTCCACTTCCGCTCAGCTTTTCTACAGTTTCTCTTGTAAAGCATGACATCCTCATTCTTCCATGGTGGCCTACGTTTGGCTCTAACCCTTTTTATCTTAGCTGGTGCAACCACATCAATGGTGGAAACAAGATTGCTGATAAAAGTATCTACTAAGTCATCACAAGAGGACGGCAGTATAGGTGTGGGGATGCTGTTAAAATACTCAACAAATTTTGCAGTTGCTTCAGAGGTAAGATGGCGTTTCTTAACAATCTGTTCAGTAGCGTTATCAACCTTAGACATAATAACAGTGAAAAACACACAGAAATGGTCGGAGAGGGCTAAATCAGAAACGGAGGGTGTATCGATTGTTAGACCCTTAGTGATGACCAAATCAAGTGTATGACCTAGATTATGAGTTGGGTCATTTACATGCTGCTTAAGGTCAAATGAATTTAGAACATGCATGAGCTCAGTTGTTTTGAAATCTGTTTCTAAGTCAACGTGTACATTAAAATCTCCAACAATGAGAATATAATCATAGTTAGTGCAGATGATTGACAGAAGTTCTGAGAGCTCTTCAATAAAAGAGGGCCATGATAGCTTCGGTGGTCTATACACAGTAAGAGCAAGTATAGGGAAGTCACATTTTAAAACAATGGCATGATGCTCAAATGAGCTAAAATCTCCAATGGATATGTCTATGCTGTTAAGGGCATCGCTATAGATGGCAGCAGTTCCTCCACCTAATTTTCCTTGTCTTAGGTAATGTGAGAAGCTATAACAAGGTGGGGAGCTTTCAATAAGGACTGCAGGGCCATCCTCCTGTAACCATGTTTCAGTTAAAAAGATACAGTCTAGTTTTTTATCAGAAATAATTGTATTTATGTTAAAAGACTTATTGTTAAGAGAATGAATATTAATAGCAAACTATTAAACAGGCAATAAATTCAAGCAACTAAATCACAATTTACACAGCAGCTTAAGAATGTCTGTAGAGTATAGAACAGCTCTTTTGCCAAGCAAAGCGGCAAATTCTTTTCTTCTGGACTTAAGCATTCCCAAGTCCTTGAGCACGGACCAGTTTCTCCCAAACCACTTCCCTCTCGTCCCCAGAGGAAATCCCCTGGTTTGGACTTCTTCCACGTCGGGCCACCTTTGGCTGATCGTTGCACCCAACTGAGTATACTTTGCTACTTTTTCTTCATAGGCTTCTTTCAGGGTAGAGTAGGCTCTTTCGTAACGGACAGTCACGTCAATCACCAACGCTCTATCACCACGGAACAAGACCAGCGTCTTGCCCGTCGTGGCCAGGAATCTGGGTTCTTTGTGCACCAACCAGCCCAACTTATCTGCTTCATCTGCAAGCAAAGAGCAAAGTTTATTATGTCTTTTCATCCTGTTGGGTTTTGTCATTTGGCAGGACCCGAGGATGTGCTTCACTGTTTCTCTGAAGACCCCACAGAGTCTGCACATTGTATCACGGTTTGACGCCCTCCTTCCCCTCGCTAGGAAGGATTTAGTTGGGAATGTATTGGACCGCAGCTTTAGCGCCATGATGAATTCCGCTTCAGTCATGTTCTGGGACAAAGGATTTCGCAGCCAACAATTACTGATGCTGTCTTCTTGGAACACCTCGACACCTTCACCCTGAGTCTTTAGCACCGTCCATTTCTCAAATTCCTTCTTCCTCCAATCGAGATGCAGCCTTGGTTTGTCCCAAAAGGAAGTGTTGGGCACCACTCCTGTTTGAGACGAAGGGACGTCTTCACTCCCACCAGCCGATCGCCAAAGCTTCTTGAATAAACCAGGTTTGATAGTCAACCTAGCCACTTTTCTTGTGCATTCATCTTTAGAACCACACAAGCCCAGAATACGATTCACTTGCACTTGGGGAATGTGTTTAGCAAGTTTACTGATACCCAGGCCCCCATCTCTGCAGCTGGAATATACAAGGCCATCTGAGACAGATTGACTGAGATGAAGCCATCTCTTGACAGCAACTCTGATCTTCCTATCACACACTGCCAAAGCAGCTTGACCGACCATACCGTTGTCAGCTAGATAGATCAATCTTGGCATTGCATAGGTACGCAGTAGCTCAAGCCTCTGACTTGGCTTGAGGGGAGCTTTTGAAAGATTTATCAACATCTTCACAATCATGGGCTGGAGGTTGGGCTTGATGATACCCTGCCAAGGGTTGATTTCGACCCCCAGGTACTTTTCTGACTCAGCTGGACCAATCATATGCAGATCTGATCCATGGACCACCCAGGAAGGACAGTCATTGACTTTATAGCTTCTCCCGCCTTTATCAATAAAGAAGCCATGACACTTCTTTACATTCAATCTGAGGCCCGTAAGGTCACAGAAAGTGTCCAAGATTTTCAAGTTGTAGTCCATGCCCTCCCATGAGCTACTCAGCAGTACTATGTCGTCTGCAAAGGCCATAGCCGTGAGTTTCATACCATTCATGTCAAACCCATGTCCCAATTCTTCCAACTTGCATAGAAGAGGATCGATGGCCAAGTTGAACAAAAGCGGGGAGAGAGGGTCACCCTGTTTGACCCCAATCCTCATTTCGATGCCCTTGGAGAGCTTGCCCAAGATTCTGAAGGTCGTGGAGCATCCTGTACAGAGCCAAAGAACAAGTCAGTAGATAAGCAGTTCAGCAAGCATGATACCATAGCCATTTACGAACATGTACACCCAGACCAACCTTTATAGGAGTCAGAGACCAACTCAATGATCATACTGTCCACTCCTCTCTGCCTTAGGACCTCCACGAGGTGCTCGTGCGAAACTGAATCGAATGCCTTCGCAAAGTCGATGAAGACCACTGCCAGTGGTTTAAGCTCTCGCTTGCTCAGACCAATAAGTCCATTAAGGAGCATCAAGTTTTCTGCACATCCCGGTGCCGCAACAAAGCCCCTTTGTCTTGGGTGAATTTGACAGGCCTCTGTCAACCTGTTATTTATTACACCCGAGAAAACTCTCTGAATCACAGGCCCAATAGTAATCGGGCGCCACTGTGAAATGTCTTGCAATTGATCTGCATCTGAAGTCTTAGGAATCAACGTTGTCCTGTTTTTCTTAAGTAGTCGGGGCACCCTACCCGACAACATGATGGCCGTAAACAGGTTGGCAAGGGTCACACCCTTAGGATCCCAATTCAGTAAGCCATTCCGAGATATTCTGTCAGGACCCGTGGCTGTGTTCGCCTTCATCTTGGACAGCACCTGCAACACCTCTCCCGGAGCAATCGGAGATTCAAAGACAGAATTGTCAGCTCCAAACTTGGATTTGAATTGACCGAGGCCCTTGAAACCATCAGGAGTTCCCCATTTACTCCTGAAGGTTGCATAAATTTCGCTCAAGGGAATAGGACAAACTTCCCTCTTTTTCCCATCCAGCACCAACTTAGCTAAGCTCCCCCTGTCAGAGCTATATAGCTTTTGGATGGATCTGTATCTGGCAACTTTTGACACTTTACCCATCTTCATCCTCCGTCGGAACTTGGTTGATCTGACCTTAAACAGGCTTGGCGGACTCAGAAGGCCAATCACTTTTTTCAAGAAGGAATTGATAGATTTACAGTCCGAGGCAACTGGGGAAAACTTTGGAGGATTCACTCTTAGTCTTAGGCGCCTTTCTGCTATTTCTCTAATACATTTCCTCGCTTCATCGGGGGGGCTCGATAGACAGAGAGGAGTTCTCAGGGCTGAGCCACAGAAATTCAACGCAGGGACAAGGGGTTTCTTGATTGTGGCTTTGTTTGTCTTTTTTCGCAAACTCTTGCATTTTTTCTTAATTTGCACTTGTTGGTGTCCCGGAAACATCTTATGTGCAATATCGTAGAAGCCTCTAGTACCACCTTTGGCTTTCATAAGTTGTCGGAGGCGACGGACCTCATCCAGCGTCCAGTCGTCTGTGGTGCCACTGTCCTCGCCCCGACCTCTGTCCCGTCCCAACCCCGCAGCAAACAGCTGAAAGTGTCACTTTCTCATATGTAAGGTCAAGCCCCCCCTTGCAGAGAAGGCTTTGGCGCAGTATGCACATTTGTTATTGCCGGGGACCTTCCGAGCCTGACTTGTCCTGGGGCAACATTTTGGAACATGGCACGACACAGCCTGAAAATCGGGGCCCATCTTCCGACATTCAGCACAGTAGAACAGCGGAGCTCTCACCTTGTGTTTGAAAAGGAGGTGTTTAAGTGCTTCCTTTGCTGAAGCCAAGGGGGAGGTACACACAGGGCAAACATGTTCCACAAAAGGAAGGCGTAGACAAACTTGGACCGATCTGTCAAATTCCAGCGATGCCGTCTTTCCATGTGTTGATCCTGGCCCAGGTAGCAACTCTCTGTCGTAGCCCATAAATAGCATACCACTCTCCTTCTTATCCGGTTGGAAAAGACATTTGCGGAGACGCCCATATCCGCATCTCCTAGCCACTGGCGTGGAGTCTTGGCCATCCCCTGCAGTAGCAGAGTTCACCTCAAATTTCGCAATCACCAAATTGCGCCATCTCTGTCTTTTACGCAGGCCATTCGAGTTATCAGTCTTGGGAGATGGTTTACAAGCACATATAGAAACTGGACCGCTCCTGGAAGCCATCGAAAGAATCTTTCTTTTCAGCTGCATAGAGGAGGAGCAGTCCGCCCGAGGCGTTGAAAAACAAGGGGAGTTAGTACACAACATGTTTGACAGCAGTGGATCTTACACCCTATCCTGCAAGGCCAACCGAATGAATACAAAGTGATAATTCAATATTAAGCTCTTAGACTTGCTAGGCTTAATCTCCAACCTCTGCGCCATAGAGGCGAACCCACGAGCCGGAGGAACCGTCCGCCCGAACACCAGCGCTCGGCTGGCCGGCGGGGGCCCTCCGATGGCGGGTCACGTTTGCCAATCGGTCACTAGAGTCACCAAAGCGGCCGGGGCGCCCCGAGAGGCACCCCGCATGGGTTTTGGGTCTGATAAATGCACGCATCCCCGGAGGTCAGCGCTCGTTGGCATGTATTAGCTCTAGAATTGCCACAGTTATCCAAGTAACGTTAGAGCGATCAAAGGAACCATAACTGATTTAATGAGCCATTCGCAGTTTCACTGTACCGGCCGTGTGTACTTAGACTTGCATGGCTTAATCTTTGAGACAAGCATATGCTACTGGCAGGATCAACCAGGTAGCCTCTTCCCTTTGGCCGCCGGGGACGGAGCGCTCCGACTCCCGCACGGACAACGCATCTGGGCCCCGCCGAGGACCCGGGCCAATGGCTACCGGGAAGGCGGCGGAGCGAGGCTTAGTGATAGGGGGGGGTCCGACGCGTCGCTTGGGCTTTCGCCCTGAGAGACGGCCGTGGTGAGCCCGGGGGACGGGCTCGGCAGAGGGTAAGAGAAACAACGTGTTTGCCGGGAAAGCCCGCCGCAGCTTTACGGGGGGAGGCGTCCGGCACCTGTGAGGGTGAGGGACCCCGCGACGGGCTCCGTGGTAGGACAGCTGAGGCAGACGGGGCGTCTCGGTCTCGCTACTGGCAGGTCGGCGACAGAGGAACGCGGAGGACGCCCTCCACGCGTGCCCTCTGCGCCATAGAGGCGAACCCACGAGCCGGAGGAACCGTCCGCCCGAACACCAGCGCTAGGCTGGCCGGCGGGGGCCCTCCGATGGCGGGTCACGTTTGCCAATCGGTCAGTGGAACAGCTTTGCGGTGCGTTAGACTTAGAAAAAACAGTTTTAATCGCGGGACAACCAGGCCGGGAGGCCAGGAAACCTCTCAGTGTAACCCGAGGAAGACCGCACCATGTGGGGCATACGGTCCGAGGAACTGCCGGTACTTCTCTCTGGAGGTACATGTTTTCAAAAACTGGTTTTCTGAAAACGGGCCGATACCTGTTTGCAAAACCACCCGTCACCGTGTTGCTCCCCCAAACACCAGAGAGGCTGAGAAGCGCGGGCACTGCCTGCGCTATTCCCCCTCTCTGGTGTTGGGGACTTAGGCTCTGGAGCGAAATTTCTCTGTGCCCCTGGTACTCCGGCCCAATACCAGAGAGGGGGAACAGCGCGGGCACTGCCTGCGCTGTTCCCCCTCTCTGGTGTTTGAGGGACTTAGGCTGAGGAGCGAAATTTTTCTGTGCCCCTGGTATTCCACGGCCCAAATGGCAAAAAGGTTCCCGAATGTCAGTTTCCCTAAAGCACTTGTCCAAATGGAAACCCTTAATATGGGGCTCCATGGTTCCTGAATGGACAAGGCTTACCCAGCGATGGCCTCACCTAGCTGGGCCAGAGCCAGGGGGGCCATGCCCAGCTAGGTGAGGCCATCGCTAAACCTATTTCCGTCCATTTCGAAACCCTTTATATGGGGACCTCGGGGTTCCCATTTGGACATTTTTCCCTAAACCTATTTCTGTCCATTTCGAAACCCTTGATATGGGGACCTCAGGGTTCCCGAATGGACAAAGCCGTGCCCAGCTATGTGAAGCCATTGCTGGGTAAGACCTGTCCATTCGGGAACCCTGAGGTCCCCACGTAAAGGGTTTCCAATTGGACGTTTCCCTATACGCACTTGTCCAATTGGAAACCCTTAATATGGAGACCTCAGGGTTCCCATTTGGACTGTACATTTGGGAAACTCTGGATTTATGAGAAGACAGCATTTAACTACATTATTTGTATTATATAATAATAATTGAAAATCACAATATAATAACATTAATATAATAATATTCTTCTCATTATAATTATATTGCATAATAATACTGTTAATAATTTAATAATAATATAATAATACATTTCAACTTCAATTATGCAGTTATATATGTATAGCATCTTGTCAACTTCCTATCTGTGTAACTACAGGTGAATAAGCAGGACATCCGTGTGATTAAAACACAAAACCAATTTATTTTTTTTCCACCAGTGAACAATTACAAAAACACAGTAAAACAGGAACATATTCAGTCAGAACAGTAACTAAAAAATAGAAAAATAGACAAATAGAAAATATATATTAAATATTACAATATTACAATATTACAAACTATTTACAATGCAATGGAGGGTGCTGGATCAACGTGTTGGCAGCCATCACAGTTGTAGGTCTCCCTTGCAGTCATCTTTTTGGAATGTTTCTGTTTAGTAAACACAAAAAGAAAACACACATTGAGTGTTGTGATTGGGTTGTGGGGTTACATAATCCAGACTGAGGTTTTAAATACATGTTTTTACTTACATGGCTGACTGACTCCTAGTCTGTCTCGTCGAGCTCCTTCTCAATGTCCCGGAGAAACTCTTCAAGAAGGGAATGACCAGCGTCCTGGTAGGTGACCTCGTCCTCGGTCGAAGATCTGGCAGCGCTGGAGGTAGAGGGCAAGGCGGGGGTGCCAGCGCCGGAGGTAAAGGCCCAGGCAGGGGTGTCAGCACCAGAGGTAGAGGCCAAGGCAGGGGTGTCAGCGGCGGAGGTAGAGGCCCTGGCAGGTTTCTTTGCCTGAAAACAGAAGAACAGAGGAACACAAACAGGTGTGTACTGTTATTAAAGGCCCCTCTTCAACTTTGACATCTAATACAGCATAGAGAAGAGCAGTCCTCTCAGCTGTCTCTGGGAGAGGGGGCAGAGGGGCGGCAAAAAAAAAGAAAAAAATAGTGAAAGAATTATTATTATGGCACCCATTACTGTACTATGTTAAACATTTTCCCCCTCTGCTCTCACTCACCGTGATTCCTGGGCTGGACCGCTTCTGCTTCTTCAGCAGCCGCTGGTAGCGCTTCCTGAGTCTGAGCACCTCTTTTTCCAGGAGGGAGACGTGAATGGCCGGGGTCTTGGTCTCCTGGGCCCAGTATTTCAAACGTGATCTGACAGGATTATCCTGGTCGGATTGGATTAAATCTAGATCTGATCTGAAAACTGGGTATTTCAACACAGATCAGGAGAATCCTGATCCTGAAGATCAGGGTTTCAGCTCTGGTAATCCAATCCTCCCTTGAATCCAGATAAAAGGCTGATTTGGGTATTTCAAAAGTTAAGTCAGATATCTGGATCAACTTGATACCAAAATTTCAGGATCATTTGAATCCCACCTCAGAGGTGGATTTGACTTGGACTGACAAACTCTCAGCTCATACTTCTCCTAGATATTGTTACTCAAGATGTTCGTTACACTTAAGTGTTAGTGTTGTACTTCTAACAAGTAATTTAAGTAATATCAAAAAATTTAAAGCATAGTAAAAATTTTGACCACACTGTAAAACTGCTGTAAATAAAATTACAATTATTTCTCAAATTCTAGTTCACCAAACATTGTAACTTGCATGTACCAAAACAGAGAAAGACAAAGGGATGCAGGGTCCAAACAAAGTTTTATTCCAACAAAGACATGTCAAATAATGTGACCACTAACTAAAACAGGACCATGCTATTTCAAATGTCAAGCTGTTTCTCTAACAGCTTGATTTTCAATTCTGTCTCTTTTTGCTGAAGCAGCGTCAGCTTAATTTGCTCTTTGGCCAGTTCAGTCTGTTTGATTGCCCTTTCTGTCTCCATTTTGAGGAGCCTCTCATAGGCTTCCTCATCACCGGCATGCCTCTTCCGTCGCCGTCGCTCTGGCGCTGGCTCTGGCTCTGGCTCTGGCCCCCGTGCCTGATGTGGTAGATAGATAAGTTTATTGGTCACTTGCAAAGCTAAAACCAAGGTTTAATGATAGCCCGCTAGCTGCTTAACACACAAGTCAATGGAGCCGCGTTAGCTCCCGTTAGCACGGCCGCGTCTCAATTAGAGATCGCCACGGCCTGCTTTTAATAAGGTGACAATTCAAATAGTTGGCTTGCATGATGTGTTGGTTGCCGTTCGTATGGTATTAAAACCGCTACACAATAGACGACGGTTAACTTACACTTTTGACGTGAAAGTCGGCTCTGTGCTACTCCTTTCATGAAGTAGTCCGCCATGTTTCAGATCCCGGAGGCGGAGACTTGAGATTGGGAAATCCGTATCCGGCCAGGTAGGGATCACAGTGATCCACCCTGCCTGTGTTTTGAAATACTCAGATAAAGTCAGCAGGATCACCATGATCCATGACTGAGAAAAGGAGGATTTCATTATCCGGATTATTCTGATCCAGATTACAAGTTTTGAAATACTGGGCCCTGGTTCCGCTTGACACGGCAGGGGTTGGTGCAAGGCTCCTCCTCCTCCTCCTCCTCCTCCAGAGGATCCATAAGGTTGTCGTCAGCCTCATCCTCCCCCTCCAGATCCAAAGCGCTCATCATTGGGATGGCCGGATTTGTGGCTCTCAAGGAAGCCAGGAGGGCCTTGTTCCTCTTCATCCCGGCCTGGTTGATGTGGACCTCAAGCTCAGCTGAGGTCAACTCTGTGTGCGTTTGTTTTAGGTGCCTGTCCAGTCTCACGCTCTGGTATGCGCACCCCAAGACCGGACAGGCACCCTTACGAAAATTAACCCGACCCGAAGCCAGGTTGAGGAGGATCTTCCTCTCTTCGGCATTGCTGACGTTGTGGTGCACTTTTAGGTGTTTTGACATGGCCGCGTACATTTTCTGGCAGAGCGGGCAAGAGGTCGCTGACTTTGTCATTGTCATGACTAAAAGAAAAGAGAAGAGAATACCTCTTTAGTTGGTTTAAAAACACAGGTTATAAGCTTGACAAAATGTTATTAAAAATGAAACCTAAATGCATAACATTAATATAATAATATTCTTCTTATTATAATTATATTATATGTGACCTTCTCTATCATTTCCAGTCACATTGACCCCTCAAACCATTTTGAGTTGAATACACTGTTGGAAAGAGGAGAATTTAAGCTTTCTGGTGATATCAAAATTATCTTTGTACTCCAAAGAGAGTGAGATGCACCTCTTGATGTCTTGACTGTTTCCAAAGTATGTTTTTGAGAAAAAGGGCCTCAAAGTTTAAAGTCAATTAATTAAGTGTTAAAAAGTAGTCTGATATTATATCAGTCCATTGCGCGATATTTAATAATATCAATTAAATTAAATCTCTCTCTCTCTCTCTTTCTCTCACTCACTCACTCACACACACACACACACACACACACACACACACACACACACACACCATAGTAAGGGGAGAGAGGGACGGGGAGAAGTGTTGCCAGGTTCGTAGCGACAAAACCCTCCCAGTGTCAATTAAACCCAACCCATAAACAGTCAAATGATCAATGAAACTAGTCAAAAGTAACAAACCAATAACAAAACGACACAATACAACCCTGACAAACTTTATAAACAGCGTTTTAAGTCCTACAGTATTTAGAACATTTCCAAGTACATTTAAAACCGCAAACCTGGCAACATGAGGAATGCGAGCTTTGTTGACAAACTAACGTTAAGCTCGTAGTTCTGCTTGTCACCCTACCTTTACGAGCTTCAAAACTATATTTACCGGTTGAATTTCACAATAATACAGACTGAGAGACAACGCTTTATTTTATTAAAATCTGATGAAACCCCAAAACAGCCAAAAATCGATCTTTTCTCATAAAATCACGTTTATCCACAAATGCGCCGTTATGCGCACATATAATAATAATGTTATTAATAATATAATAAAAATATAATAATACATTTCAATTTCAATTATGCATTTACATATGTATCATCTTATCGACTTCCTATCTGTGTAACTACAGGTGAGTAACTACAGGTCGGACTTCAACGTCAAAGCATTAAATGTATGCGCGCGCACGCAGTGAGAGACACACTGCACAGAGAGAGCCGGAAAAAAGCGGTTATTTGAGGCTTTAAACAAAGTGGGTGTTGTCAAATTCAATGGCTAAATGCAGTATTACAGCATTAAATGCAGTATTCAAGCATAAAATACTATTTAATGATGAAGAAGGGCCATGCACGGGGCGGGGAGAGAGACGGGGTATGTAAACACTGACGGGGTATTTAAACGGAGGGGGATTTACACGGGACAGAGAGAGAGTTGAAGTAAAATTCAACAGCAGTAGCCTATGTGCAAATTCACGTTGAATATTCAATAAAACTGCATGAAGTGAGGAGGGAGAGAGGAGAGAAAAGACACACTGCACAGAGAGAGAGGAGAAAAATCTGTAATTTCGGGCTTTAAACAAAGTTGCTGTTGTTGTCAAATTCAAAGGCTAAATGCAGTATTAAAGCATAAAATGCCATATTCAAGCATAAAGTAGCCTACTATTTAATTATGAAAAACGGCCGTGCACGGGGCGGGGAGAGAGACGGGGTATTTAAACATTGACGGGTTATTTAAACGGAGGGGGATTTACACGGGACAGAGAGAGAGTTGAAGTTAAATTCAAAAGTAGTAGCCTATGTGCAAATCCATGTTGAATATTCAATAAAACTGCATTAAAACACACATCCTATACTAAATATGTCGAGTTTAAAAATTTACTTTTATCCTAGGTCAGTCAAATGTCCGTTGTTTACTAGGTCCGTCAAATCTCTCTCTCTGCTCTCTCTCTCTCCTTCACTCGCTCTCTCTCACTGTACAGCGCGAACCTTCTCCTCTCTTCAGGGTGCGCAGCAGACACGCCTGCTCTTCTTCTCAGCCAATCAGAATGCACGAACAACGATCTATTTCTACACATTGGATGTCCCTCATTTTTACAACACTGACTCAGTATGAAGAGAGGATGAAACAGTACAAATTTCACCCTTCTAGACCATTCCATTGCTGAGATATGATCGCTTCTTTTTTATGTTTTTACATTAAAGGTGAAATATGGGAAAAATACACTTGTTACGATCCTCTTTTTCACAGCAGTTATTCATCTGTGGGAAAGGGTGATACAGCTAAAATTCCAGCCTCCTAGCCCAAGGCATTGTGGAATTTAAGATGAAATATGGGAAAAATACACTTGTTACGATCCTCTTCATTTTCACAGCATTTATTCATCTGTGGGAAGGGGTGATACAGCTAAAATTCCAGCCTCCTAGCCCAAGGCATTGTGGAGATATGGCCCCCTCCAATTGGGAAACCTGAGGTCCCCATGTAAAGGGTTTCTGACAAGTACCTTGTTCCCAAATGTCAGAAAGGTTCCTGAATGGACAGCCCAAATGGCAGAAAGTGTCCCAAATGTCCATTCAGGAACCTTATTGCCATTTGGGCCATCCAGTTGGGAAACTTTCTTCCATTTGGGCTGTCCATTCAGGAAACATTCTGCCATTTCGGCTGTCCATTCAGGAAACTTTCTGCCATTTCGGCTGTCCATTCAGGAAACTTTCTACCATTTCGGCTGTCCATTCAGGAAACTTTCTGCCATTTCGGTTGTCCATTCAGGAAACTTTCTTCCATTTGGGCTGTCCATTCGGGACACTTAGTGCCATTCCACTCCAGTGCAGTGTCCATTCAGGAAACTTTCTGCCATTTGGGCAGTCCATTCGGGACACTTAGTGCCATTCCACTCCAGTGCAGTGTCCATTCAGGAAACTTTCTGCCATTTGGGCTGTCCATTCGGGACACTTTCTGCCATTTGGGCTGTCCATTCAGGAAACTTTCTGCCATTTCGGCTGTCCATTCAGGAAACTTTCTTCCATTTAGGCTGTCCATTCGGGACACTTAGTGCCATTCCACTCCAGTGCAGTGTCCATTCAGGAAACTTTCTGCCATTTGGGCAGTCCATTCGGGACACTTAGTGCCATTCCACTCCAGTGCAGTGTCCATTCAGGAAACTTTCTGCCATTTGGGCTGTCCATTCGGGACACTTTCTGCCATTTGGGCTGTCCATTCAGGAAACTTTCTGCCATTTCGGCTGTCCATTCAGGAAACTTTCTTCCATTTAGGCTGTCCATTCGGGACACTTAGTGCCATTCCACTCCAGTGCAGTGTCCATTCTGGAAACTTTCTGCCATTTGGGCTGTCCATTCTGGAAACTTTCTGCCATTTGGGCTGTCCATTCAGGAAACTTTCTGCCATTTGGGCTGTCCATTCGGGAAACTTTCTTCCATTAGGGCTGTACATTCAGGAAACTTTCTGCCATTTGGGCTGTCCATTCAGGAACCTTTCTGCCATTTGGGCTGTCCATTCAGGAAACTTTCTGCCATTTGGGCTGTCCATTCAGGAACCTTTCTGCCATTTGGGCTGTCCATTCAGGAAACTTTCTTCCATTTCGGCTGTCCATTCGGGACACTTAGTGCCATTCCACTCCAGTGCAGTGTCCATTCAGGAAACGTTCTGTCATTTCGGCTGTCCATTCAGGAAACTTTCTTCCATTTGGGCTGTCCATTCGGGACACTTAGTGCCATTCCACTCCAGTGCAGTGTCCATTCAGGAAACGTTCTTCCATTTCGGCTGTCCATTCAGGAAACTTTCTGCCATTTCGGTTGTCCATTCAGGAAACTTTCTTCCATTTGGGCTGTCCATTTAGGAAACTTCCTTCCATTAGGGCTGTCCATTCAGGAAACTTTCTGCCATTTCGGGTGTCCATTCAGGAAACTTTCTTCCATTAGGGCTGTCCATTCAGGAAACTTTCTTCCATTTGGGCTGTCCATTCGGGACACTTAGTGCCATTCCACTCCAGTGCAGTGTTCATTCAGGAAACTTTCTGCCATTTCGGCTGTCCATTCAGGAAACTTCTACCATTTCGGCTGTCCATTCAGGAAACTTTCTGCCATTTCGGCTGTCCATTTAGGAAACTTTCTGCCATTTGGGCTGTCCATTCAGGAAACTTTCTTCCATTAGGGCTGTACATTCAGGAAACTTTCTGCCATTAGGGCTGTCCATTCAGGACACTTTCTGCCATTTCGGCTGTCCATTCAGGAAACTTTCTGCCATTTCGGCTGTCCATTCAGGAAACTTTCTGCCATTTCGGCTGTCCATTCAGGAAACTTTCTGCCATTTCGGCTGTCCATTCAGGAAACTTTCTTCCATTAGGGCTGTCCATTCAGGAAACTTTCTGCCATTTGGGCTGTCCATTCAGGAAACTTTCTGCCATTTCGGCTGTCCATTCAGGAAACGTTCTTCCATTTGGGCTGTCCATTCGGGACACTTAGTGCCATTCCACTCTAGTGCAGTGTCCATTCAGGAAACTTTCTGCCATTTCGGCTGTCCATTCGGGACACTTAGTGCCATTCAACTCTAGTGCAGTGTCCATTCAGGAAACTTTCTGCCATTTGGGCTGTCCATTCAGGAAACTTTCTTCCATTAGGGCTGTACATTCAGGAAACTTTCTGCCATTTGGGCTGTCCATTCAGGAAACTTTCTGACATTTCGGCTGTCCATGCAGGAAACTTTCTGCCATTTGGGCTGTCCATTCAGGAAACTTTCTTCCATTTCGGCTGTCCATTCGGGACACTTAGTGCCATTCCACTCCAGTGCAGTGTCCATTCAGGAAACTTTCTTCCATTAGGGCTGTACATTCAGGAAACTTTCTTCCATTTGGGCTGTCCATTCGGGACACTTAGTGCCATTCCACTCCAGTGCAGTGTCCATTCAGGAAACGTTCTTCCATTTCGGCTGTCCATTCAGGAAACTTTCTGCCATTTCGGTTGTCCATTCAGGAAACTTTCTTCCATTTGGGCTGTCCATTTAGGAAACTTCCTTCCATTAGGGCTGTCCATTCAGGAAACTTTCTGCCATTTCGGGTGTCCATTCAGGAAACTTTCTTCCATTAGGGCTGTCCATTCAGGAAACTTTCTTCCATTTGGGCTGTCCATTCGGGACACTTAGTGCCATTCCACTCCAGTGCAGTGTTCATTCAGGAAACTTTCTGCCATTTCGGCTGTCCATTCAGGAAACTTCTACCATTTCGGCTGTCCATTCAGGAAACTTTCTGCCATTTCGGCTGTCCATTTAGGAAACTTTCTGCCATTTGGGCTGTCCATTCAGGAAACTTTCTTCCATTACGGCTGTACATTCAGGAAACTTTCTGCCATTAGGGCTGTCCATTCAGGACACTTTCTGCCATTTCGGCTGTCCATTCAGGAAACTTTCTGCCATTTCGGCTGTCCATTCAGGAAACTTTCTGCCATTTCGGCTGTCCATTCAGGAAACTTTCTGCCATTTCGGCTGTCCATTCAGGAAACTTTCTTCCATTAGGGCTGTCCATTCAGGAAACTTTCTGCCATTTGGGCTGTCCATTCAGGAAACTTTCTGCCATTTCGGCTGTCCATTCAGGAAACGTTCTTCCATTTGGGCTGTCCATTCGGGACACTTAGTGCCATTCCACTCTAGTGCAGTGTCCATTCAGGAAACTTTCTGCCATTTCGGCTGTCCATTCGGGACACTTAGTGCCATTCAACTCTAGTGCAGTGTCCATTCAGGAAACTTTCTGCCATTTGGGCTGTCCATTCAGGAAACTTTCTTCCATTAGGGCTGTACATTCAGGAAACTTTCTGCCATTTGGGCTGTCCATTCAGGAAACTTTCTGCCATTTCGGCTGTCCATGCAGGAAACTTTCTGCCATTTGGGCTGTCCATTCAGGAAACTTTCTTCCATTTCGGCTGTCCATTCGGGACACTTAGTGCCATTCCACTCCAGTGCAGTGTCCATTCAGGAAACTTTCTTCCATTAGGGCTGTACATTCAGGAAACTTTCTGCCATTTGGGCTGTCCATTCGGGACACTTAGTGCCATTCCACTCCAGTGCAGTGTTCATTCAGGAAACTTTCTGCCATTTCGGCTGTCCATTCAGGAAACTTCTACCATTTCGGCTGTCCATTCAGGAAACTTTCTGCCATTTCGGCTGTCCATTTAGGAAACTTTCTGCCATTTGGGCTGTCCATTCAGGAAACTTTCTTCCATTAGGGCTGTACATTCAGGAAACTTTCTGCCATTAGGGCTGTCCATTCAGGACACTTTCTGCCATTTCGGCTGTCCATTCAGGAAACTTTCTGCCATTTCGGCTGTCCATTCAGGAAACTTTCTGCCATTTCGGCTGTCCATTCAGGAAACTTTCTGCCATTTCGGCTGTCCATTCAGGAAACTTTCTTCCATTAGGGCTGTCCATTCAGGAAACTTTCTGCCATTTGGGCTGTCCATTCAGGAAACTTTCTGCCATTTCGGCTGTCCATTCAGGAAACGTTCTTCCATTTGGGCTGTCCATTCGGGACACTTAGTGCCATTCCACTCTAGTGCAGTGTCCATTCAGGAAACTTTCTGCCATTTCGGCTGTCCATTCGGGACACTTAGTGCCATTCAACTCTAGTGCAGTGTCCATTCAGGAAACTTTCTGCCATTTGGGCTGTCCATTCAGGAAACTTTCTTCCATTAGGGCTGTACATTCAGGAAACTTTCTGCCATTTGGGCTGTCCATTCAGGAAACTTTCTGCCATTTGGGCTGTCCATGCAGGAAACTTTCTGCCATTTGGGCTGTCCATTCAGGAAACTTTCTTCCATTTCGGCTGTCCATTCGGGACACTTAGTGCCATTCCACTCCAGTGCAGTGTCCATTCAGGAAACTTTCTTCCATTAGGGCTGTACATTCAGGAAACTTTCTGCCATTTGGGCTGTCCATTCAGGAAACTTTCTGCCATTTGGGCTGTCCATGCAGGAAACTTTCTGCCATTTGGGCTGTCCATTCAGGAAACTTTCTTCCATTTCGGCTGTCCATTCGGGACACTTAGTGCCATTCCACTCCAGTGCAGTGTCCATTCAGGAAACTTTCTGCCATTTCGGCTGTCCATTCGGGACACTTAGTGCCATTCCACTCCAGTGCAGTGTCCATTCAGGAAACTTTCTGCCATTTCGGCTGTCCATTCAGGAAACTTTCTTCCATTTGGGCTGTCCATTCGGGACACTTAGTGTCATTCCACTCCAGTGCAGTGTCCATTCAGGAAACTTTCTGCCATTTGGGCTGTCCATTCGGGACACTTAGTGCCATTCCACTCCTGTGCAGTGTCCATTCAGGAAACTTTCTGCCATTTGGGCTGTCCATTCGGGACACTTTCTGCCATTCCACTCCAGTGCAGTGTCCATTCAGGAAACTTTCTGCCATTTGGGCTGTCCATTCGGGACACTTTCTGCCATTCCACTCCAGTGCAGTGTCCATTCAAGAAACTTTCTGCCATTTGGGCTGTCCATTCAGGAAATTTCCTGCCATTTCGGCTGTCCATTCAGGAAACTTTCTGCCATTTGGGCTGCCCATTCGGGAAACTTTCTTCCATTTGGGCTGTCCATTCGGGAAACTTTCTGCCATTTCGGCTGTCCATTCAGGAAACTTTCTGCCATTTGGGCTGTCCATTCAGGAAACTTTCTGCCATTTCGGCTATCCATTCAGGAAACTTTCTGCCATTTCGGCTGTCCCTTCAGGAAACTTTCTTCCAATTGGGCTGTCCATTCGGGACACTTAGTCCCATTCCACTCCAGTGCAGTGTCCATTCAGGAAACTTTCTGCCATTTCGGCTGTCCATTCAGGACACTTAGTGCCATTCCACTCCAGTGCAGTGTCCATTCAAGAAACTTTCTGCCATTTGGTTCATGCATTGTGATTGGCTGAGAAGAAGAACATGTGTGCTATATAGAGAGGAGAAGGTGCGTGCTACAGTGTGTGTAGAGAAACGGAGAGCGAGCCAGCGAGAGAGACAGAGAGAGAGAAAAAGCAAGCGAGAGAACACTGCGAAAATAACGAACATTTGACGGCTTGACAGACCTAGGAGAAAAGACGACCAGAATATCGGACATTTGACGGACCAAGGAGAAAAGTAAGTTTTTAAACTCAACATATTTATTATAGGATGTGTGTTTTAATGCAGTTTTACTGAATATTCAACATAAATGTGCACATAGACTATTGGTTTTGAATTTTACTTCAACTCTCTCCCTGTCCGTTTAAATCCCCCTCCGTTTAAATACTCCGTGAGGGTTTAAATACCCCGTCTCTCTCCCCGCCCCGTGAACGGCCGTTCTTCATAATGAAATAGTATTTTATGCTGGAATACTGCATTTTATGCTTTAATACTGCATTTAGCCTTTGAATTATTTGACAACAACAACTTTGTTTAAAGCCCGAAATTACAGATTTTTGCCCTCTCTCTCTGTGCAGTGTGTCTTTTCTCTCCTCTCTCCCTCCCTCCTCACTTCATGCAGTTTTATTGAATATTCAACTTGAATTTGCACATAGGCTACTGCTTTTGAATTTTACTTCAACTCTCTCCCTATCCGTTTAAATCCCCCTCCGTTTAAATACTCAATCAGTGTTTTAATACCCCGTCTCTCTCCCCGCCCCGTGCACGGCCGTTCTTCATAATAAAATAATATTTTATGCTTGAATACTGCATTTAATGCTGTAATACTGCATTTAGCCTTTGAATTTGACAACAACACCCAAATGCCCCAAATGACCGCTTTTTTCCCCTCTCTCTGTGCAGTGTGTCTTTTCTCTCCTTTCTCCCTCCTCACTGTGTGCACGTGCATACATTTAATGCTTTAATGTTGAAGTCCGACCTGTAGTTACTCACCTGTAGTTACACAGATAGGAAGTTGATAAGATGATACATATATAAATGCATAATTGAAATTGAAATGTATTATTATATTTTTATTATATTATTAATAACATTATTATTATGTAATATAATTATAATAAGAAGAATATTATTATATTAATGTTATGCATTTAAGTTTCATTTTTAATAACATTTTGACAAGCTTATAACCTGTTAGGAAGTTGATAAGATGATACATATATAAATGCATAATTGAAATTGAAAGGTATTATTATATTTGTATTATATTATTAATAACATTATTATTATGTAATATAGTTATAATAAGAAGAATATTATTATATTAATGTTATGCATTTAGGTTTCATTTTTAATAACATTTTGTCAAGTGTTTTTAAACCAACTAAAGAAGTATTCTCTTCTCTTTTCTTTTAGTCATGACACTCCCTAAGTCAGCGACCTCTTGCCCATTCTGCCACAAGACGTACGCGGCCTTGGCAAAGCACCTCAAAGTGCGCCATAACGTCGGCAATGTCGAAGAGAGGAAGATCCTCCTGAACCAGGCTACGGGTCGGGTTAATGTTCGCAAGGATGTCTGTCCGGTCTTGGGGTGCAAGTATAAGAGCGTGAGATTGGACAGGCACCTAAAAGAATCGCACACAGAGTTGACCCCATCCGCGGTTGAGGTCCACATTAACCGGGCCAGGATGACCAGGACCAAGGCCCTCCTGGCTTCCCTGAGAGCCACTAATCCGGCCGTCCCAATGATGAGCGCTTTGGATCTGGAGGGGGAGGATGAGCCTCACGAGATCCTTATGGATCCTCTGGAGGAGGAGGAGGAGGATGAGGAGGAACCGTGCGCCAACCCCTCCTGCCTCAAGAACAAACAGGAGGCCAAGACCCTAGCCAGTAAAGTCTCCCTCCTGGAGAAAGAGGTGCGGACCCTCAGGAAGCGCTACAAGCGGCTGCTGAAGAAGCGGAAGCCGTCCAGCCCAGGGATCCCGGTGAGTGAGAGCAGAGGGGGACCAACATAGTACAGTAATGGGTGCCAAAATAATAATTCTTTCTCTATTCTTTTCTCTTTCTATTTTTATTATTCTTTCTACATCCACAGGTACCCAGTCATGAGGAGGAGGAGGAGGCGGGACCAAGCGGGAGCGGTAAAGCCATCTCCGGACCGCAGGCCGTGGAGGAGGAGGAGGAGGAGGAGGAGGAGGGGAAGGGGGGACCAAGCGGGAGTGGTAAAGCCATTTCCGGACTACAGGCCGTGGAGGAGGAGGAGGAGGAGGAGGAGGAGGAGGCGGGACCAAGCGGGCAGCAGGCTCCAAGTCTCCCAAAGCATGTCAAGAGTATGTTGTTCACCCCCGCCTTGGCCTCTACCTCCGGCGCTGCCACCCCCGCCTTGGCCTCCACCTCCGGCGTGCCGCCCGTCCCAGAAAGAGCAGAAAGAGGGCCCGTCAGCCCGACTCCTCGACCGAGGAAGAGGGCGAGGAGTTACCAGGAGTCTGATGACTCCGCCCTTGAGGAGGAGCTCCATGAGATAGAGGAGGAAAGAGCGGAGGAAGCCTCTCCTCCGTCGGTCAGCCATGTAAGTAAAAACATGTACTTTAAAGCCTCAGTCTGGATTATGTGGCCCCACACCCCAATTACAACACTCAATGTGTGTTTTCTTTTTGTGTTTACTAAACAGACACCTTCCAAAAAGATGACTGCAATGGAGCGCTACAGGAGGTGCATGGTTAGCATCAGCCTAATCAAGAGCACTGTCATTGCTGCGAAAAAGCTGAGCGAGAGGGAGAAGAGGGCAGCCTTGAGGTCAGCAAGGAGGAGGATCTTGAAGAAGCCGGAGTAGAACCCTCTAGACAGGCTGCTGTCACCTTCACCCCCCTCCACACACACACGCACACACACACATACACACACTCACACACACACACACACACACACAAACACACAGTAAACATTGTAAACAGTATTGTAAATAGTTTGTAATATTGTAATATTTAATATATATTTTCTATTTCATATATTTTAGTTTTAGTTTAGCGTTCTGTTATTTCAGTTTGTGTTTTGACTGAATATGTTCCTGCTTCCTGTGTTTTAATAATTGTTCACTTTTGAAAAAAAATAAATTGGTTTTGTGTTTTACTCACACAGATCTCTTGCTTATTCACCTGTAGTTACACAGATAGGAAGTTGATAAGATGAAATATATATAAATGCATAATTGAAATTGAAATGTATTATTATATTATTATATTATTAATACCATTATTATTATGCAATATAATTATAATGAGAAGAATATTATTATATTAATGTTATTATATTGTGATTTTCAATTATTATTATATAATACACACAATGTAGTTAAATGCTGTCTTGAGGGGAATAGCGCAGGCAGTGAACCCTGACGTCCCCATATAAAGGGTTTCTGAATGGGAATAACACAAAATATGAAAGAAGAGAATGTAATCTATCTACACTGTGATGTGCAACTATCACAACTGTTAAACTATCTAAGCCTTAATTTGATGAATGGAGGAAAAAATGATTACAATCATTATAATGAATAATAAACGAAACGTGAACTCTGAACATCAACTTTATTACAAAAAAGGAAAATAACTCAAAACTCAAACTCCTTTCTCTTCCTGCTCCTCTTTCTCCAAAATAAATGTGTCATCCAACGATTGGTCTTCCCTGATGGGTGGAAGAGATGGGGTGAACTTCTCCCATCTCTTCCACCCTTTCCCTTGCTTCCTTTATTCTCCTTCTTCTTCTTCTTCTTCTTCTCTGACTGAAACATAAAAAACAAAAACGTCAAGAATGACTTTTAAAGACTGCATTTCATGGAGCATATTAAACTTTATATAATGGAAAAATGTCTCCTGCATAATTCTTACAAAGTTTGGTGAAGGCGGGGGTGGTGGAGGTGGTAGAGGTGGTGAAGCTGCCTGCCAGGAAATCATTGGTTGCAAATACAAAACAAATCAAAAACACAATCTTGAATACACCCAGATCCCTTCATTTCATATTTTCAAATTGTATCTTCACATGCTATTAATCTAATTTAATTGTAAACATTACGACAGCCAAAACTTTGTTTATGCTCGCTGACAAAACAAAACAATTCTACAACAGTAGCTATAACATTAACATCAGTTAAACAGTCAAAAGATTGTTAAAATATATGGTAAACTGATATTACCTGGATGGAGAGCCCAGTCGCTGCCATGATCAAAATAAACCTTCAACGTGTGTCAAAGGATGTGTGTTTCAGTAAACTTATTCAATTTCATAATATTGCATTCAGTTTTAAGTTTATTGGAATTCAGTTTCAAACTAATAAATTTCAAATTATGCTATTCAGATTCAGTTTTTCAACGCAATTATTCAGGTTCAGCAATTCAAATATAAATAATTCAATTTCAATTTGTAGTGACACATATTTCTGCCCATAGTCTAGTGAAACAGCAACACAGTCTTACCTTAAGTGTCTCTGAATTTTTAGTAAATGCACAAGTCAAACACAAGACACACATAAAAATGCTGTTTAATTTCTAATTTTTCTGGCTTTTATTGATAATTCATTGATTTTATTGATTATCAATTAATTGATAATACAAGTTTTCAACTTTAAGTGTTCCTGTTAGGGTTTGGGTCAATTTGGGAACCCTGAGGTCCCCATATGAATGGTTTCTGAATGGACAAGTGCCTTGCTCCCAAATGGCAGAAAGGTTCCCGAATGGACAGCCCAAATGGCAGAAAGGTTCCTGAATGGACAGCCCAAATGGCAGAAAGGTTCCTGAGTGGACACTGCACTGGAGTGGAATGGCAGAAAGTGTCCCAAATGTACATTTCCCTAAACGCACTTGTCCATTTGGAAACCCTTTATATGGGGACCTCAGGGTTCCCGAATGGACAGGGCTTACCCAGCAATGGCTTCACATAGCTGGGCATTGTCCATTCGGGATTCCTGAGGTCCCCATGTAAAGGGTTTCTGAATGGACAAGTACCTTGCTCCCAAATTGCAGAAAGTGTCCCGAATGGACGGCCCAAATGGCAGAAAGGTTCCCGAATGGACACTGCACTGGAGTGGAATGGCAGAAAGTGTTCCAAATGTACATTTCCCTAAACCCATTTGGGCCGTCCATTCGGGAACCCTGAGGTCCCCATATTAAGGGTTTCCAATTGGACAAGTGCGTTTAGGGAAATGTACATTTGGGTCACTTTCTGCAATTCCACTCCAGTGCAGAGAACAACGGACATTTGACGGACCTAGGAGAAAAGTACGTTTTTAAACTCTACATATTTATTATAGGATGTGTATTTTAATGCAGTTTTATTGAATATTCAACATGAATTTGCACATAGGCTATTGGTTTTGAATTGTACTTCAACTCTCTCTCTGTCCATTTAAATCCCCCTCCATTTAAATACCCTGTCAATGTTTAAATACCCCGTCTCTCTCCCTGCCCCGTGCACGGCCGTTCTTCATAATTAAAAAATATTTTATGCTTGAATACTGCATTTAATGCTTTAATACTGCATTTAGCCTTTGAATTTGACAACAACAACTTTGTTTAAAGCCCCAAATGACCGCTTTTTCCCCCCTCTCTCTGTGCAGTGTGTCTTTTCTCTCCTTTCTCCCTCCTCACTGCGTGCACGTGCATACATTTAATGCTTTAATGTTGAAGTCCGACCTGTAGTTACTCACCTGTAGTTACACAGACAGGAAGTTGATAAGATGATACATATATAAATGCATAATTGAAATTGAAATGTATTATTATATTTTTATTATATTATTAATAACATTATTATTATGTAATATAATTATAATAAGAAGTATATTATTATATTAATTTGATGCATTTAGGTTTCATTTTTAATAACATTGTCAAGCTTATAACCTGTGTTTTTAACCCAACTAAAGAGGTATTCTCTTCTCTTTTCTTTTAGTCATGACAATGCCAAAGTCAGCGACCTCTTGCCCGTTCTGCCACAAGACGTACGCGGCCTTGGCAAAGCACCTCAAAGTGCACCACAATATCAGCAATGTCGAAGAGAGGAAGATCCTCCTGAACCAGGCTACGGGTCGGGTTAATATTCGCAAGGATGCCTGTCCGGTCTTGGGGTGCAAGTACAAGAGCGTGAGACTGGACAAGCACCTAAAAGAATCGCACACAGAGTTGACCCCATCCGCGGTTGAGGTCCACATTAACCGGGCCAGGATGACCAGGACCAAGGCCCTCCTGGCTTCCTTGAGAGCCACAAATCCAGCCGTCCCAATGATGAGCGCTTTGGATCTGGAGGGGGAGGATGAGGCTGACGAGATCCTCATGGATCCTCTGGAGCTGGAGGAGGATGAGGAGGAACCATGCGCCAACCCCTCCTGCCTCAAGTACAAACAGCAGGCCAAGACCCTAGACAATAAAGTCTCCCTCCTGGAGCAAGAGGTGCAGACCCTGAGGAAGCACTACCAGCGGCTGCTGAGGAAGTGGAAGCGGTCCAGGCCAGGGATCCCGGCAACCCAAATGGCAGAAAGGTTCCCGAATGGACGGCCCAAATGGCAGAAAGGTTCCCGAATGGACGGCCCAAATGGGAAAAAGGTTCCCGAATGGATGTCCCAAATGGCAAAAAGTTCCCGAACGGACGACCCGAATGGCAAAAAGTTCCCGAACGGATGTCCCGAATGGCAGAAAGGTTCCCGAATGTATGGGATATAAGCTCCCAAATGGCAAAAGTGACCCAAATGGACGCCGCCCCGGGAGACCCAAATGGCAGAAAGGTTCCTGAATGGATGCTCCCGGATGCCACCTGGTGTGCGTTTCGGTAACAGCGGACATTCGGGAGCCCTCGTCCGAAACTTTAAAAAAATCGCGGCGCATCTGCCATGTGTCCAGGGGCCATCGTCCTAAAAGGGCTACTTTTTCCCTAAAGCTATAATGGCGGGGTTTCCAATTGTCCCGAGAGTCCCCAAATGTCAGTCAAATAGAATGGGCCGGTATGGTGACACGGCAGAAAGTTACCGCGGTGTCAATGTGTGGGACATTTGCAGGACCTTCCACTGGATTTTTGGGAACCTTTTTGCCATTTGGGTCGCGGCCATGCCGGAGTGTCAGAACCAACGGGGGGCGACTTCGTGACACCAGACATATGTGAAAGCTTTTGCCGTTTGGGTCTCTCGGTTGCCAAACTGGGCTCCAGAAGCGTCCAGATGGGAGCCCTCACTCCGATCCACGCCAAATTGGAACCTTTTTGACATTTGGGTTTCTCCGGTGCCAAACGGGCGGCTCTGCGTCCGAACCGGGGCCCCGCCGTCCAAACGGGAACGATGCCAAACGAGGCCAGACGGCCCGAACGGCTCGAAACTCGCGCCAGACGCCGTGCTCGGGGCGTAGATTGGGCTTGTAAAGCGTGGGCTCCGTAGAGCCTTTGTGGTGCTATATCCTTTCAGGGAGGTCCCTCGGGGTCGGGACCAGGACGCTCTCGTAGAGCGGCGTCTGTTATGCAACATATTTCAATTTCATGTCGATATTCCAACGGGAAGTCATTCGGGAACCTTTTTGCCATTTGGGCCGTCCATTTGGGAACATTTCTGCCATTTGGGACGTAAATTCGGGAACCCTGAGGTCCCCATATTAAGGGTTTCCGAATAGACAGGGTTCTCTAAACGCACTTGTTTAGGGAAACCTGTTTAGGGAAACCCAAATGGCAAAAAATGTCCCAAATGTACGTGTCAAAAAGATTCCCAAATGTCACCCCTCCAAATGGGACACTTTCATATTCCCGTTTCTTATTCCCGTTGTTCCCATTTGTACAGTACATTTGGGACCCTCCGACTTTAAGAGAAGACAGCATTTAACTACATTGAGTGTATTATATAATAATAATTGAAAATCACAACATGATAACATTAATATAATAATATTCTTCTCATTATAATTATATTGCATAATAATACTGTTATTAATAATATAATAATAAATTTCAATTATGTATTTATATATATATCATCTTATCACCTTCCTATCTGTGTAACTACAGGTGAATAAGCAGGAAATCCGTGTGATTAAAACACAAAACCAATTTATTTTTTTTCAACAAATACAAAAACACAGTAAAACATGAACATATTCAGTCAGAACAGAAATTAAAAAAACAGAACGCTAAATAGAAAATATATATGAAATATTACAATATTACAAACTATTTACAATACTATTTACAATATTTACTTTCTGTTTGTGTGCGTGTGTGTGTGTGTATGTGTGTGTGTGTGTGTGTGTGTGTGTGTGTGTGGGGAGGGGGGTGAGGATGACGGCAGGAGGGTGCTACACTGCTGGCTTCTCCCTCTGGCTCAACGCTTTGGCAGCCATCATGGTTGTAGCGCTCCATTGCATCTTTTTGGAAGGTGTCTGTTTAGTAAATACAAAAATAAAACACACATTGAGTGTTGTGATTGGGATGGCTGACTGACTCCTACTCTGTCTCGCCGAGCTCCTTCTCAATGTCCCGGAGCAACTCCTCAAGGGCGGATGGACCAGACCCCTGATAGCTGACCTCGCCCTCTTCCTCGGTCGAGGAGTTGGGCTGAGGGGCCGTCTGTCTGGTCTCTCTGGGATGTGTTCTGGCAGCGCCGGAGATAGAGGCCAAGGCGGGAGTGGCAGCAGCGGAGGTAGAGACCCCGGCCAAGGCGGGGGTGGTAGCGGCGGAGGTAGAGGCGGAGTTATGAATGTTAACAAACATCTGCCGCAGCTCTTTGGCCTATGTTACGTCCATATGCAACGCATAAAATTTGTCTGCTGTTTTCGTGTTGTGGCACATTTGCATTGCCACCTTGAGCCGCGTTTCAGGGTCATAGAAGTTCTTAGCCTGAAAACAGAAGAACAGAGGAACACAAACAGGTTTGTACTGTTATTAAAGGCCCCTCTTCAACTTTGCCATCTAATACAGCATAGAGAAGAGATTAGATGGAATGCGCCAACAGACAGACTGAATGCAACTCACATGTGCCGACACTGCCGTCCTTATATCCGTGAAACTTGGCTGCCTCGGCAGGCCCATCTCTCTCCAGGCATCCTTCATGTATTTCACAAGGTTTTTGGCCGGACCCACCCCTCTCGTCGTGAAGACCAGCTTGTTTCTCCGGTTGCGGAGTCTCCTCAGCTCCAGCCAGGTCTCCAGCCAGCCGAACAAGCATCCAAATAAATTTGGGCCGCCCCGAAGTCCCGGTTCGTTTTGTGTTCGCTGACCTGCAACAGACAGATGAGCCCATTCTTGGGATGTGAACATTTAATATAGCATTACACCCCACCACACACATACACATACAGAGTGTGTTCTATCTTACCGATGGATTTGGGGAAAAGTAGGTGCCGCAAAGAGGAGCCCCGGCCGCTACTGCTGAACAGCATTCTTTTGATATTCTTGGGCAGACTTGGAGCCTGCTGCCCGCTTGGCTCCTCCTCCTCCTCCTCCTCCTCCTATACAGGGATGGCTTTGCCGCTCGCACTTGGTCCCGCCTACTCCTCCTCCTCCTCCTCATGACTGGGTACCTGTGGATGCAGAAAGAATAATAAAAATAGAAAGAGAAAGAATTATTATTTTGGCACCCATTACTGTACTATGTTAAACCTTTTCCCCCTCTGCTCTCACTCACCGGGATCCCTGGCCTGGACCGCTTCCACTTCCTCAGCAGCCGCTGGTAGCGCTTCCTCAGAGTCTGCACCTCTTGCTCCAGGAGGGAGACTTTATTGTCTCGGGTCTTGGCCTGCTGTTTGTACTTGAGGCAGGAGGGGTTGGCGCATGGTTCCTCCTCATCCTCCTCCAGCTCCAGAGGATCCATGAGGATCTCGTCAGCCTCATCCTCCCCCTCCAGATCCAAAGCGCTCATCATTGGGACCGCCGGATTTGTGGCTCTCAAGGAAGCCAGGAGGGCCTTGGTCCTCGACATCCTGGCCTGGTTGATGTGGACCTCAAGCCCGGCTGGGGTCAACTCTTTGTGCGCTTCTTTTAGGTGCCTGTCCAATCTCACGCTCTTATACTTGCACCCCAAGACCGGACAGGCATCCTTGCGAACATTAACCCGACCCGTAGCCTGGTTCAGGAGGATCTTCCTCTCTTCGACATTGCCGACGTTATGGCACACTTTGAGGTGCTTTGCCAAGGCTGCGTACAGCTTGTGGCAGAATGGGCAACAGGTCGCTGACTTAGGGAGTGTCATGACTAAAAGAAAAGAGAAGAGAATACCTCTTAAGTTGGTTTAAAAACACTTGACAAAATGTTATTAAAAATGAAACCTAAATGCATAACATTAATATAATAATATTCTTCTTATTCTAATTATATTACATAATAATAATGTCATTAATAATATAATAAAAATATAATAATACATTTCAATTTCAATTATCCATTTATATATGTATCATCTTATCAACTTCCTAACAGGTTATAAGCTTGTCAAAATGTTATTAAAAATGAAACCTAAATGCATAACATTAATATAATAATATTCTTCTTATTATAACTATATTACATAATAATAATGTTATTAATAATATAATAAAAATATAATAATACATTTCAATTTCAATTATGCATTTATATATGTATCATCTTATCAACTTCCTATCTGTGTAACTACAGGTGAGTAACTACAGGTCGGACTTCAACATTAAAGCATTAAATGTATGCACGTGCACACAGTGAGGAGGGAGAAAGGAGAGAAAAGACACTGCACAGAGAGAGGGGAAAAAATCGGTCATTTGGGGCTTTAAACAAAGTGTTGTTGTCAAATTCAAAGGCTAAATGCAGTATTAAAGCATAAAATGCTGTATTCAAGCATAAAGTACTATTTAATTATGAAAAACGGCCGTGCACGAGGCGGGGAGAGAGACGGGGTATTTAAACACTGACGGAGTATTTAAACAGGGGGGGGGATTTAAACGGATAGGGAGAGAGTTGAAGTAAAATTCAAAAGCAGTGGCCTATGTGCAAATTCACGTTGAATATTCAATAAAACTGCACGAAGTGAGGAGGGAGGGAGAGAGGAGAGAAAAGACACACTGCACAGAGAGAGAGGGCAAAAATCTGTAATTTCGGGCTTTAAACAAAGTTGTTGTTGTCAAATTCAAAGGCTAAATGCAGTATTAAAGCATAAAATGAAGTATTCCAGCATAAAATACTATTTCATTATCAAGAACGGCCGTTCACGGGGCGGGGAGAGAGACGGGGTAGTTAAACACTCACGGAGTATTTAAACGGAGGGGGATTTAAACGGACAGGGAGAGAGTTGAAGTAAAATTCAAAACCAATAGTCTATGTGCACATTTATGTTGAATATTCAGTAAAACTGCATTAAAACACACATCCTATAATAAGTATGTTGAGTTTAAAAACTTACTTTTCTCATTGGTCCGTCAAATGTCCGATATTCTGGTCGTCTTTTCTCCTAGGTCTGTCAAACCGTCAAATGTTCGTTATTTTCGCAGTGTTTTCTCGCTTGCTTTTTCTCTCTCTCTGTCTCTCTCGGTGGCTCGCTCTCCATCTCTCTACACTGTAGCACGCACCTTCTCCTCTCTATATAGCACACATGTTCTTCTTCTCAGCCAATCACAATGCATGAACCAAATGGCAGAAAGTTTCTTGAATGGACACTGCATTGGAGTGGAATGGCAGAAAGTGTCCCGAATGGACAGCCCAAATGGCAGAAAGTTTCCTGAATGGACACTGCACTGGAGTGGAATGGCACAAAGTGTCCCGAATGGACAGCCCAAATGGAAGAAAGTTTCCTGAATGGACAGCCGAAATGGCAGAAAGTTTCCTGAATGGACACTGCACTGGAGTGGAATGGCACTAAGTGTCCCGAATGGACAGCCCAAATGGAAGAAAGTTTCCTGAATGGACAGCCCAAATGGCAGAAAGTTTCCTGAATGGACAGCCCAAATGGAAGAAAGTTTCCTGAATGGACAGCCCAAATGGCAGAAAGTTTACTGAATGGACAGCCCAAATGGAAGAAAGTTTCCTGAATGGACAGCCCAAATGGCAGAAAGTTTCCTGAATGGACAGCCCAAATGGAAGAAAGTTTCCTGAATGGACAGCCGAAATGGCAGAAAGTTTACTGAATGGACAGCCCAAATGGAAGAAAGTTTCCTGAATGGACAGCCGAAATGGCAGAAAGTTTCCTGAATGGACAGCCCAAATGGAAGAAAGTTTCCTGAATGGACAGCCGAAATGGCAGAAAGTTTCCTGAATGGACACTGCACTGGAGTGGAATGGCAGAAAGTGTCCCGAATGGACAGCCCAAATGGCAGAAAGTTTCCTGAATGGACACTGCAATGGAGTGGAATGGCACTAAGTGTCCCGAATGGACAGCCGAAATGGCAGAAAGTTTCCTGAATGGACACTGCACTGGAGTGGAATGGCACTAAGTGTCCCGAATGGACAGCCCAAATGGAAGAAAGTTTCCTGAATGGACAGCCGAAATGGCAGAAAGTTTCCTGAATGGACAGCCGAAATGGCAGAAAGTTTCCTGAATGGACAGCCCAAATGGCAGAAAGTTTCCTGAATGGACAGCCCAAATCGCAGAAAGTTTCCTGAATGGACAGCCCAAATGGCAGAAAGTTTCCCGACTCGACGGCCCAAATGGCAATAAGGTTCCTGAATGGACATTTGGGACACTTTCTGCCATTTGGGCTGTCCATTCAGGAACCTTTCTGACATTTGGGAGCAAGGTACTTGTCAGAAACCCTTTACATGGGGACCTCAGGGTTCCCAATTGGAGGGGGCCATATCTTCACAATGCCTTGGGCTAGGAGGCTGGAATTTTATCTGTATCACCCTTTCCCACAGATGAATAAATGCTGTGAAAATGAAGAGGATCGTAACAAGTGTATTTTTCCCATATTTCACCTTTAATGTAAAAACATAAAAAAGAAGCGATCATATCTCAGCAATGGAATGGTCTAGAAGGATGAAATTTGTACTGTTTCATCCTCTCTTCATACTGAGTCAGTGTTGTAAAAATGAGGGACATCCAATGTGTAGAAATAGATCGTTGTTCGTGCATTCTGATTGGCTGAGAAGAAGAGCAGGCGTGTCTGCTGCGCACCCTGAAGAGAGGAGAAGGTTCGCGCTGTACAGTGAGAGAGAGCGAGTGAAGAAGAGAGAGAGAGAGAGAGAGAGCAGAGAGAGAGATTTGACGGACCTAGTAAACAACGGACATTTGATTGACCTAGGATAAAAGTACATTTTTAAACTCGACATATTTATTATAGGATGTGTGTTTTAATGCAGTTTTGTTGAATATTCAACATGGATTTGCACATAGGCTACTACTTTTGAATTTAACTTCAACTCTCTCTCTGTCCCGTGTAAATCCCCCTCCGTTTAAATACCCCGTCAATGTTTAAATACCCCGTCTCTCTCCCCGCCCCGTGCACGGCCGTTTTTCATAATTAAATAGTACTTTATGCTGGAATACAGCATTTTATGCTTTAATACTGCATTTAGCCTTTGAATTTGACAACAGCAACTTTGTTTACAATTTAATGCTTTGATGTTGAAGTCCGACCTGTAGTTACTCACCTGTAGTTACACAGATAGGAAGTCGATAAGATGATACATATGTAAATGCATAATTGAAATTGAAATGTATTATTATATTTTTATTATATTATTAATAACATTATTATTATTATATGTGCGCATAACGGCGCATTTGTGGATAAACGTGATTTTATGAGAAAAGATCGATTTTTGGCTGTTTTGGGGTTTCAACAGATTTTAATAAAATAAAGCCTTGGCTTTCAGTCTGTATTATTGTGAAATTCAACCGGTAAATATAGTTTTGAAGCTCGTAAAGGTAGGGTGACAAGCAGAACTAGCTACGAGCTTAACGTTAGTTTGTCAACAAAGCTCGCATTCCTCATGTTGCCAGGTTTGCGGTTTTCAATGTACTTGGAAATGTTCTAAATACTGTAGGACTTAAAACGCTGTTTATAAAGTTTGTCAGGGTTGTATTGTGTCGTTTTGTTATTGGTTTGTTACTTTTGACTAGTTTCATTGATCATTTGACTGTTTATGGGTTGGGTTTAATTGACACTGGGAGGGTTTTGTCGCTACGAACCTGGCAACACTTCTCCCCGTCCCTCTCTCCCCTTACTATGGTGTGTGTGTGTGTGTGTGTGTGTGTGTGTGAGTGAGAGAGAGAGAGAGAGAGAGAGAGAGAGAGAGAGAGAGAGAGAGATTTAATTTAATTGATATTATTAAATATCGCGCAATGGACTGATATAATATCAGACTACTTTTTAACTCTTAATTAATTGACTTTAAATTTTGAGGCCCCTTTTCTCAAAAACATAGTTTGGAAACAGTCAAGACATCAAGAGGTGCATCTCACTCAATCTTTGGAGTACAAAAATAATTTTGACATCACCAGAAAGCTTAAATTCTCCTCTTTCCAACAGTGTATTCAACTCAAAATGGTTTGAGGGGTCAATGTGACTGGAAATGATAGAGCAGGTCACATATAATATAATTATAATAAGAAGAATATTATTATATTAATGTTATGCATTTAGGTTTCATTTTTAATAACATTTTGTCGAGCTTATAACCTGTGTTTTTAAACCAACTAAAGAGGTATTCTCTTCTCTTTTCTTTTAGTCATGTGTGAGGGATCCGCATGCAGCCCCTCACTAAACAGGTGTACGTTTCTATGCACACATATATTTCCATACATTGTATATGTATACATTCAGACACTAAGTCTTCATTCTTTTGTTTATTCTTTTGGTGTTGTGTTTTACTAAAGATGGATCCTATTTAGTTTAATGCATTAGCTGGATTATTTTCAAGAGATGTTTCTGTTTGTGCTTCGGGTTTGTTTCTGATCATCCACTCTCTCTCTGAGGTGTACTTCCTGTTTCAGCATTGTCGTGGAGGCGCGCCCATGAGAGTGCTGCTGACAAGGCCCTGGTGATTTCAATCAGCCTTATTGGGGGGAGACCAAGTGGACTGAGGAGAGGGGGGGGGGAAGGTTGTAAGGGAGTTAAATTGTGTCTGATTGTTTAGGGATTAAATGTATAGTTGGGCAAAATGTAAATGTGTATATGGTGTTGGAAAAGAGTGTGTAAAGATAAAATGTTAAGTACTTAACATAGGTATATATTGTTGCAGCTTTTCTTGTAAATGTCAGCCCTATTGGGATTTGCAGTGGTTGGGCTCAGGGCATTTATATACCGGGGGGGTATTCAGTTGTCGGGTGGCCTGGTTGTGGGTAGAGGGGAATCCCTGTCCCTCTGTATTGCTGTTTTGTCTTCGTAAATATGGCCATGTAAAAAGTGCAGTAAATGAGAGTTTTGATGAACTTGACGTCTGAGTGGATGCTGTGCTTCTTCCTCCTCGTGGTACATCTCAGCAGCCGCTGCTATCCTGCAGTATGTAAGGGGTTTGACTAGTTTCATTGATCATTTGACTGTTTATGGGTTGGGTTTAATTGACACTGGGAGGGTTTTGTCGCTACGAACCTGGCAACACTTCTCCCCGTCCCTCTCTCCCCTTACTATGGTGTGTGTGTGTGTGTGTGTGTGTGTGTGTGTGTGTGTGTGTGAGTGAGTGAGTGAGTGAGAGAAAGAGAGAGAGAGAGAGATTTAATTTAATTGATATTATTAAATATCGCGCAATGGACTGATATAATATCAGACTACTTTTTAACACTTAATTAATTGACTTTAAACTTTGAGGCCCTTTTTCTCAAAAACATAGTTTGGAAACAGTCAAGACATTAAGAGGTGCATCTCACTCAATCTTTGGAGTACAAAAATAATTTTGATATCACCAGAAAGCTTAAATTCTCCTCTTTCCAACAGTGTATTCAACTCAAAATGGTTTGAGGGGTCAATGTGACTGGAAATGATAGAGCAGGTCACATATAATATAATTATAATAAGAAGAATATTATTATATTAATGTTATGCATTTAGGTTTCATTTTTAATAACATTTTGTCGAGCTTATAACCTGTGTTTTTAAACCAACTAAAGAGGTATTCTCTTCTCTTTTCTTTTAGTCATGACAATGACAAAGTCAGCGACCTATTGCCCGCTCTGCCAGAAAATGTACGCGGCCATGTCAAAACACCTAAAAGTGCACCACAACGTCAGCAATGCCGAAGAGAGGAAGATCCTCCTCAACCTGGCTTCGGGTCGGGTTAATTTTCGTAAGGGTGCCTGTCCGGTCTTGGGGTGCGCATACCAGAGCGTGAGACTGGACAGGCACCTAAAACAAACGCACACAGAGTTGACCTCAGCCGAGCTTGAGGTCCACATCAACCAGGCCAGGACGAAGAGGACCAAGGCCCTCCTGGCTTCCTTGAGAGCCACAAATCCGTCCATCCCAATGATGAGCGCTTTGGATCTGGAGGGGGAGGATGAGGCTGACGACAACCTTATGGATCCTCTGGAGCTGGAGGAGCTGGAGGAGGAGGAGGAGGAGGAGGAGGCGGCTTGCACCAACCCCTCCCGTGTCAAGCGGAACCAGGAGACCAAGACCCCGGCCATTCACGTCTCCCTCCTGGAAAAAGAGGTGCTCAGACTCAGGAAGCGCTACCAGCGGCTGCTGAAGAAGCAGAAGTGGTCCAGCCCAGGAATCACGGTGAGTGAGAGCAGAGGGGGAAAATGTTTAACATAGTACAGTAATGGGTGCCATAATAATAATTCTTTCACTATTTTTTTCTTTTTTTGTTGCCGCCCCTCTGTCCCCTCTCCCAGAGACAGCTGATAGGACTGCTCTTCTCTATGCTGTATTAGATGTCAAAGTTGAAGAGGGGCCTTTAATAACAGTACACACCTGTTTGTGTTCCTCTGTTCTTCTGTTTTCAGGCAAAGAAACCTGCCAGGGCCTCTACCTCCGCCGCTGACACCCCTGCCTTGGCCTCTACCTCTGGTGCTGACATCCCTGCCTGGGCCTTTACCTTCGGCGCTGGCACCCCCGCCTTGCCCTCTACCTCCAGCGCTGCCAGATCTTCGACCGAGGACGAGGTCACCTACCAGGACGCTGGTCATTCCCTTCTTGAAGAGTTTCTCCGGGACATTGAGAAGGAGCTCGACGAGACAGACTAGGAGTCAGTCAGCCATGTAAGTAAAAACATGTATTTAAAACCTCAGTCTGGATTATGTGACCCCACAACCCAATCACAACACTCAATGTGCGTTTTCTTTTTGTGTTTACTAAACAGAAACATTCCAAAAAGATGACTGCAAGGGAGACCTACAACTGTGATGGCTGCCAACACGTTGATCCAGCACCCTCCATTGCATTGTAAATAGTTTGTAATATTGTAATATTGTAATATTTAATATATATTTTCTATTTGTCTATTTTTCTATTTTTTAGTTACTGTTCTGACTGAATATGTTCCTGTTTTACTGTGTTTTTGTAATTGTTCACTGGTGGAAAAAAAATAAATTGGTTTTGTGTTTTAATCACACGGATGTCCTGCTTATTCACCTGTAGTTACACAGATAGGAAGTTGACAAGATGCTATACATATATAACTGCATAATTGAAGTTGAAATGTATTATTATATTATTATTAAATTATTAACAGTATTATTATGCAATATAATTATAATGAGAAGAATATTATTATATTAATGTTATTATATTGTGATTTTCAATTATTATTATATAATACAAATAATGTAGTTAAATGCTGTCTTCTCATATGTACAGTCCAAATGGGAACCCTGAGGTCTCCATATTAAGGGTTTCCAATTGGACAAGTGCGTATAGGGAAACGTCCAATTGGAAACCCTTTACGTGGGGACCTCAGGGTTCCCGAATGGACAGGGCTTACCCAGCAATGGCTTCACATAGCTGGGCACGGCTTTGTCCATTGGGGAACCCTGAGGTCCCCATATCAAGGGTTTCGAAATGGACAGAAATAGGTTTAGGGAAAAATGTCCAAATGGGAACCCCGAGGTCCCCATATAAAGGGTTTCGAAATGGACGGAAATAGGTTTAGGGAAAAATGTCCAATTGGAAACCCTTTACATGGGGACCTCAGGGTTCCAGAATGGACAGGACCATGCCCAGCTATGTGAAGCCATTGCTGGGTAAATACTGTCCAATTGGGAACCCTGAGGTCCCATACTCAGGGTTTTCATTTGGACAGTACTTACCCAGCAATGGCTTCACATAGCTGGGCATGGCCAACCCAAATCCCTGGCTCTGGAAGTGGAAGACCCAAACACCAGAGAGGGGGACAAAGTGCAGACAGTGCCCATGTTTCTCACCCTCTTTAACTTGTCCAATTGGGAACCCTTAATATAGGACCTCAGGGTTCCCAAATGTACGGGGCCATGCCCAGCTATGTGAAGCCATTGCTGGGTAAATACTGTCCAATTGGGAACCCTTCATATGGGACCTCAGGGTCCCAAATGGACAGGACCATGCCCAGCTATGTGAAGCCATTGCTGGGTAAGCCTTGTCCATGGCCCCGTACATTTGGGAACCCTGAGGATGTAAAGGGTTCCCAATTGGACAGTGCTTACCCAGCAATGGCTTCACATAGCTGGGCATGGTCCTGTCCATTCGGGAACCCTGAGGTCCCCATGTAAAGGGTTTCCAATTGGACATTTTTCCCTAAACCTATTTCCGTCCATTTCGAAACCCTTTATATGGGGACCTCGGGGTTCCCATTTGGACTTTTTTCCCTAACCCTATTTCTGTCCATTTCGAAACCCTTTATATGGGGACCTCGGGGTTCCCATTTGGACATTTTTCCCTAACCCTATTTCTGTCCATTTCGAAACCCTTTATATCGGGACCTCGGGGTTCCCATTTGGACATTTTTCCCTAACCCTATTTCTGTCCATTTCGAAACCCTTTATATCGGGATATGAGGTCCCCATATTAAGGGTTTCCAATTGGACTAGTACTTTAGGGAATCGGACGTGTTTCCCTAACCTACTTGTCCATTTCGAAACCCTTAACATGGGGACCTCGGGTTCCCGAATGGACAGCTCAATGCCCAGCTATGTGAAGCCATTGCTGGGTAAGCCTTGTCCATTCGGGAACCCTGGAACCCCATATTAAGAGTTTCCATTTGGACAAGTGCGTTTAGGGAAACGGACATTTCGGACACTTTTTGCCATTTGGGGCGTCCATTCGGGAACCCTGAGGTCCCCATATTAAGGGTTTTGAATTGGACTAATGCTTTAGGGAATCGGACCTGTTTCCCTAAACCTATTTTGAAACCCTTAATATGGGGGCCTCGGGTTCCCGAATGGACAGGACCCTGCCAGAGACTAAGTCCCCAAGACCAGAGAGGGGGAGAAGCGCAGGCACTGTCAGCACTTCACCCCCTCTCTGGTGTTTGGGTGTTCAACTGCCAGAGACTAAGTCCCCAAGACCAGAGAGGGGGAGAAGCGCAGGCACTGCCAGCGCTTCTCCCCCTCTCTGGTGTTTCACTGCTGGAATACCAGGGGCACAGAAAAATTTCGCTCCTGAGCCTAAGTCCCCAAGACCAGAGAGGGGGAACAGCGCAGGCACTGCCAGCGCTTCTCCCCCTCTCTGGTGTTTGGGTGTTCCACATCCAGAGCCAGGGGGGCCATGCCCAGCTAGGTGAGGCCATCGCTGGGTAAGCCTTGTCCATTCAGGAACCATGGAGCCCCATATTAAGGGTTTCCATTTGGACAAGTGCTTTAGGGAAACTGACATTCGGGAACCTTTTTGCCATTTGGGCCGTGGAATACCAGGGGCACAGAAAAATTTCGCTCCTCAGCCTAAGTCCCTCAAACACCAGAGAGGGGGAACAGCGCAGGCAGTGCCCGCGCTTCTCAGCCTCTCTGGTATTGGGCCGGAGTACCAGGGGCACAGAGAAATTTCGCTCCAGAGCCTAAGTCCCCAAGACCAGAGAGGGGGAATAGCGCAGGCAGTGCCCGCGCTTCTCAGCCTCTCTGGTGTTTGGGGGAGCGACACGGTGACGGGTGGTTTTGCAAACAGGTATCGGCCCGTTTTCAGAAAACCAGTTTTTGAAAACATGTACCTCCAGAGAGAAGTACCGGCAGTTCCTCGGACCGTATGCCCCACATGGTGTGGTCTTCCTCGGGTTACACTGAGAGGTTTCCTGGCCTCCCGGCCTGGTTGTCCCGCGATTAAAACTGTTTTTTCTAAGTCTAACGCACCGCAAAGCTGTTCCACTGACCGATTGGCAAACGTAACCCGCCATCGGAGGGCCCCCGCCGGCCAGCCTAGCGCTGGTGTTCGGGCGGACGGTTCCTCCGGCTCGTGGGTTCGCCTCTATGGCGCAGAGGGCATGCGTGGAGGGCGTCCTCCGCGTTCCTCTGTCGCCGACCTGCCAGTAGCGAGACCGAGACGCCCCGTCTGCCTCAGCTGTCCTACCACGGAGCCCGTCGCGGGGTCCCTCACCCTCACAGGTGCCGGACGCCTCCCCCCGTAAAGCTGCGGCGGGCTTTCCCGGCAAACACGTTGTTTCTCTTACCCTCTGCCGAGCCCGTCCCCCGGGCTCACCACGGCCGTCTCTCAGGGCGAAAGCCCGAGCGACGCGTCGGACCCCCCCCTATCACTAAGCCTCGCTCCGCCGCCTTCCCGGTAGCCATTGGCCCGGGTCCTCGGCGGGGCCCAGATGCGTTGTCCGTGCGGGAGTCGGAGCGCTCCGTCCCCGGCGGCCAAAGGGAAGAGGCTACCTGGTTGATCCTGCCAGTAGCATATGCTTGTCTCACAGATTAAGCCATGCAAGTCTAAGTACACATGGCGGTACAGTGAAACTGCGAATGGCTCATTAAATCAGTTATGGTTCCTTTGATCGCTCTAACGTTACTTGGATAACTGTGGCAATTCTAGAGCTAATACATGCCAACGAGCGCTGACCTCCGGGGATGCATGCATTTATCAGACCCAAAACCCATGCGGGGTGCCTCTCGGGGCGCCCCGGCCGCTTTGGTGACTCTAGTGACCGATTGGCAAACGTGACCCGCCATCGGAGGGCCCCCGCCGGCCAGCCGAGCGCTGGTGTTCGGGCGGACGGTTCCTCCGGCTCGTGGGTTCGCCTCTATGGCGCAGAGGTTGGAGATTAAGCCTAGCAAGTCTAAGAGCTTAATATTGAATTATCACTTTGTATTCATTCGGTTGGCCTTGCAGGATAGGGTGTAAGATCCACTGCTGTCAAACATGTTGCGTACTAACTCCCCTTGTTTTTCAACGCCTCGGGCGGACTGCTCCTCCTCTATGCAGCTGAAAAGAAAGATTCTTTCGATGGCTTCCAGGAGCGGTCCAGTTTCTATATGTGCTTGTAAACCATCTCCCAAGACTGATAACTCGAATGGCCTGCGTAAAAGACAGAGATGGCGCAATTTGGTGATTGCGAAATTTGAGGTGAACTCTGCTACTGCAGGGGATGGCCAAGACTCCACGCCAGTGGCTAGGAGATGCGGATATGGGCGTCTCCGCAAATGTCTTTTCCAACCGGATAAGAAGGAGAGTGGTATGCTATTTATGGGCTACGACAGAGAGTTGCTACCTGGGCCAGGATCAACACATGGAAAGACGGCATCGCTGGAATTTGACAGATCGGTCCAAGTTTGTCTACGCCTTCCTTTTGTGGAACATGTTTGCCCTGTGTGTACCTCTCCCTTGGCTTCAGCAAAGGAAGCACTTAAACACCTCCTTTTCAAACACAAGGTGAGAGCTCCGCTGTTCTACTGTGCTGAATGTCGGAAGATGGGCCCCGATTTTCAGGCTGTGTCGTGCCATGTTCCAAAATGTTGCCCCAGGACAAGTCAGGCTCGGAAGGTCCCCGGCAATAACAAATGTGCATACTGCGCCAAAGCCTTCTCTGCAAGGGGGGGCTTGACCTTACATATGAGAAAGTGACACTTTCAGCTGTTTGCTGCGGGGTTGGGACGGGACAGAGGTGGGGGCGAGGACAGTGGCACCACAGGCGACTGGACGCTGGATGAGGTCCGTCGCCTCCGACAACTTATGAAAGCCAAAGGTGGTACTAGAGGCTTCTACGATATTGCACATAAGATGTTTCCGGGACACCAACAAGTGCAAATTAAGAAAAAATGCAAGAGTTTGCGAAAAAAGACAAACAAAGCCACAATCAAGAAACCCCTTGTCCCTGCGTTAAATTTCTGTGGCTCAGCCCTGAGAACTCCTCTCTGTCTATCGAGCCCCCCCGATGAAGCGAGGAAATGTATTAGAGAAATAGCAGAAAGGCGCCTAAGACTAAGAGTGAATCCTCCAAAGTTTTCCCCAGTTGCCTCGGACTGTAAATCTATCAATTCCTTCTTGAAAAAAGTGATTGGCCTTCTGAGTCCGCCAAGCCTGTTTAAGGTCAGATCAACCAAGTTCCGACGGAGGATGAAGATGGGTAAAGTGTCAAAAGTTGCCAGATACAGATCCATCCAAAAGCTATATAGCTCTGACAGGGGGAGCTTAGCTAAGTTGGTGCTGGATGGGAAAAAGAGGGAAGTTTGTCCTATTCCCTTGAGCGAAATTTATGCAACCTTCAGGAGTAAATGGGGAACTCCTGATGGTTTCAAGGGCCTCGGTCAATTCAAATCCAAGTTTGGAGCTGACAATTCTGTCTTTGAATCTCCGATTGCTCCGGGAGAGGT
>NW_027281516.1:0-47500 GCF_046629955.1 Centroberyx affinis | reverse complement strand
GGGCCTCTCCCCGGCGGTGGAAGCCGAAGCAGGGGCTTGGAATCGGGGCGGAAGTGAGCTGGAGGGCGGGCTGGAGCCAGGGGCCTCTCCCCGGTGGTGGAAGCCGAAGCAGGGGCTTGGAATCGGGGCTGGAGCCAGGGGCCTCTCCCCGGTGGTGGAAGCCTAAGCAGGGGCTGTCAATTGGGGTGGAAGTGAGCTGGAGGGCGGGCTGGAGCCAGGGGAGAGAGATATAAAGAACAGCTTTCATCAGAATATTAATGTGACAGGTCTAGGTCAAAGGTCAGGGGACACGCCCCCCCCTCCCCCTCCCCTTCTCCCCTCATAGTCTCTTTTCTTTCCAGATGTGATATGATGTCGTTGGAATGTTTCTGGCTGATTGCACACGTTTAGAGTGAGAGATCTGAAAAGAGTAAGAGATCTGAAAAGACTTTTCGAAGACGTAACACAAAACAACACTTACAAAGAAAATATTCCCATGCTTTATTCCCGGAGAATACTAAAGCTTAAGAAGGCTAAAGAAAGCTAAAGAAAGAAATAAGCTTTCCTTTCCCCGAATATTAAATCGGCGGACCTATATGATATCATCGCAGGGGTTCGGTATGCTGAATAGTCACAACACAATATGGATAAAAGACAAAGCATCATTTACAACAACTAAGGCTAAAGAAGACTAAAGAAGACAAAAAGAAGACTAAAGAAAAAGGTATGATCATTTTTCATTTTTATTCTCAGGCTTAACTTTTGGCGGGAACTTTAGCCTATAAATTCAAATTGTGTGAGCCGTTAGTAAAAAGAAGACAGACACAGACAGACAAAACCATGGCTGCTGGTACATTCCTATTTAGATATTGCTTTTAGTTAAAGTTACTTTTTATTTTTATTTTTTTTTTAAATATTGAGTTTTTGTTTTTCTTCTTACAGTTCCTGGAACACGTGGTGGATCCCCGACATCAACAACAAACCATAATGCTGCTGAGGACGTAGAGGGTAGGTTATTATTTATTTATTTATTATTATTTTTACAAAAAGTACTCTTATCATTAATATATATATATTATTTTCCTTATTTCAGACAGAAATTCCTTTATCTCAAAGTTTCCTGGATTCTCTCAACTTTCTCAAGGCAATTATGGTGAATATTATATTATTATTATTATTATCCCGTTATTATTATAATAGTATATTCATCTATTAACGATATATATTTTATCACACGATAGAACCTCTGGCTGATCTGGAAGCGTGTCTGACACCCTGGAACTCCACGCAACCCGAACAGAAAGCCGCTGAGGATCCACAGATTTCAGAACCACCCCCGCCGCCGCCGCCGGTGAATTCCGTAGCAACGCAAACCGTTCCACCGGCTGCTCAGCCGGATGAAAATTTGTCATCCTCCAGCTCCAGCTCTAGCTCCAGCTCTAGCTCCAGAGCTTCTTCTTTCGTTAGAAGATCGCGCAGAAGGGGTAAGTTTCTTTAGCCAGGAAAAGTGATGACTGAATCCTCGAATGAAAACTTGTTCTCACTCTCTTTCTCTCTCCGCCCCTCTCCCTAAACTCCTCCCCTCTCTCGCTCTCTCTCTCTCTCTCTCTTTCTCTCACCGTCCCCTCCCTAAACTCCTCCCCTCTCTCTCTCTCTCTCACCGTCCCCTCCCTAAACTCCTCCCCTCTCTCTCTCCCTCTCTCTCTCTCACGCAGGCACGCGTGCACGCGAACACGCACGAGCGCACACAGAGACAAGCGGAAGACAAAGAGCCAGAGAGGGAAGAGGAAGGTCTTTAAAGTTCCGGAGGAGGACGATTACGCAAGAGTGTCTGCTGACCATGAGCGATGTTTGCTGTAATGTGAATGATGTTTTCAACAGCATGGGCTCCATCATCTGCGATATGAGTAAGCTACTGTATCTGGCCTCTAAACCGTAAATTGATGTAAACCTAGGTGTGACATTTTTGTTCATTTGATCATGGGTGAAAACAAAAATACAGAATTAGACCTTAGACAGTTAAGGGCTTTATCAGAATCTTTATCCGAATCTTTTAGAGCTCTCCCCGATAATGACCCCTTACAAGAACTGCCTGCCCCGTTACTAGATGCCATAGGTGAACTAAATCAGGAAGGAGTAGACGCTGATCTTTTAGACCCTTTTAGACCCCTCAACAACGCTATCGCTAGCCTCAATGCACCGGACCATTCACAAACCCTCGCAGAAACAGAAACAGATTGTTTGAGTGAAATAAACAACGCTCTCTCTGAATTACAGCGAGGGGGTGAAAATGTAAACGTAGTAAACGGTGTAAACAACTCACAACAACAACAAACGCCTGAGCACGCAGAGCCTCGTACAGAGTCCCATACAGAGCCTATCCCCGAGCCTCGCACAGAACCGAGAGTGGTAACACGCACTACATTTAATAACGTAGAAATAAGAGAGCTTCTAACTTTTCCTCGCTCCGAGGGTGATGCCGAGATTGATTTTGTTGCGTTCTATAATAATGTCGCGGTTCAAATAAACAACATGACGGAAAGAGCTTTTTCACACGCGCGGCGCGGTGATGTAATCCAGATGGAGTTGAGAGGTGAAAGGTTACAAAATAGCGTATCCCGAGTTTTAACCGTCGGCGATGAAATGGATAGAAATGGTTTTCAGAACCTCTTGGATCGACTAGTACAATCAAACCAGTCCGTAGCAACGGACGATACTCTAGAATTAGTCGTCCAAGTAATCCACAACCCGCGAGGAGGCGGTAAAAGAAGAATGTTGGAAAAAACATTAGAGTGTGAAATCCTTAAAAAGAAGGTTCGCTTTCTGTACGTGGTAGAAAACCCCGATAATCAACTGTGTTTTGCCATCAATATAGCTCATCTTCTGCGTCCCAGTCTCTGTGACAGGGGAGCCGCTATACTCGGTGCTCAAATTCAGCATAAGGCGGGGTTGACCGCACAGATGGCTGTGACTTTTAGCGACATTGGTAAATTTGAACAAATTCTGAACCGTAAAATTGTTGTGTTTTACAGAACCGATAATTCAAAAGCGCTCTCTAAATACCAGACGTCTTTCCAAAAGCCGACTAACAGGTCTACACTGTTTTTATTCCTCTTCCTAAATCACTACTACGGCATTAAAAATCTCAGCGCTTTTCTAGGCGTTAGTTACGTGTGTGAGCATTGTTACGCGGGATACAACAATATTTTGAATCACAGCTGTGACAAATACTGTAAAGTTTGCTTAGACTCTGATTGTACACGGCATGAGTTGAAACTTACTGCGTGTAACGAATGCAACAGGACGTGCCGTTCCCTTTTCTGTTTGGAAGCGCACAAAAAGCCTAAATGGCGTCCAAAAGCCCTAGTATACGCCAGCGAATGCGAAATGCACAAAAAATGTAAAAAATGCGGTCTGCTATACTACGTGGCTCTGACTAAGGACGCCGAACCGCACGAGTGTCCGACGCCGGGGTGTTTAATCTGCGGAGAACGCGGGTCGCCTTACTCTGACCCCGACGAGAGGCACGAGTGTTATATACAGCCTCTGCGCCCCGAGGAAGATTATAACCAGAACTTGATATTTTATGACTTTGAAACGTTTCCGGACGAAAACGGCGTTCACGTCCCTTTTCTAGTGACTACAAAAACATTGGAGGGAGAGGAGTGGTACTCTAGCGGGCTCCAATGTGCCAAAGACTTTGTTCTGCATTTCAGAAATCCCCGATATGCCAAATCGCTGTTTATAGCACATAATTCTAAAGGATTTGACAGCTATCTCGTTCTGAACGCCATGGTTGAGTTGGGTGTACATCCCACCTTAATCATGCAAGGTAGCAAAGTCATTTGTTTCAAAGACAGCGACTACAGACAAAAATACATAGACTCGCTGTCGTTTCTATTCATGTCGCTAGCCGCTATGCCTAAGGCCTTAGGCTTTACCAATAAAGTCAAAGGGTTTTTCCCTCACCGCTTCAGCTCAGAGGCCAATTTAAATTACGTGGGCCCCTACCCCCCTCGTGAGCTTTACGGAGTAGACCAAATGACTGAAAAACAAAAACAGGAATTTGACGCCTGGTACAATACTACGGCTCTTCATGGGACTTTTGATTTTCAGAAGGAAGCTAAACTTTACTGCGAAAATGACACAGACATCCTCAAGCAGGCTTGCTTGATATTTAGGAATGAGTATATTAAAGAGACAAAAGTAGACCCTTTCAGCTGTGTCACCATCGCCTCAGCGTGCATGAAAGTTTTTGTCACCAATTTCTTAGAACCTCATACCATCGCCATACCCTCACCCTACGACTACAGACAACAATTTAAAACATATTCAAGCGCCGGCATCCAGTGGTTAGAGTGGGTCATGTCCACAGATAACATTTTTATTCAACACGCGCTGAATCTCGGAGAAAAACAACTAGGAAAGTATTTTGTAGACGGATACGCTGAAATTAACGGTGAAAAATGGGTCTGGGAGTTTCTGGGGTGTTTTTACCACGGTTGTCCCACCTGTTTTCCGTCTCATGACGTTAGCCCTCTGACACATACTAGTTACGGATATCTGCACGAGGCCTGCGAGGTAAAATTACAAACGCTACAATTCGTGCACGGTGTAAAAGTGGTAGTGATGAGAGAACACGTCTGGACAGAGATGAAAAAATCAGATCGGGGGTTGCAGGATTTTCTAAAACAATACGACGCTCCTCAGCCTCTCTCACCCCGAGAGGCTTTGTACGGAGGTCGGACGTGCGCCGTACAGCTCAGGTACACAGCCGCTTCTGATGAAACTGTACAGTACGTAGACGTGACTTCCCTCTACCCCTATGTAAACTGTAAGTATCCTTACCCTCTAGGACACCCCGAAATAATCTACAAAGATTTCAAAGAGCCTCAGGCTTACTTCGGATTAATCAGGGCCGTTGTCTACCCTCCGAGAGGATTGTTTTTCCCCGTGTTACCGTACAAAACAGGAAAAGGTAAACTAGTGTTTACTCTCTGTCGTACGTGCGCCGAATTGAATTTTCAAGAGGGTCCTTGTGCACATAACGATGAGGCTAGAGCGTTGACGGGGGTATGGGTCACTCCTGAATTTAACAAGGCCTTAGAGATGGGTCGCTAAAATCACAGAGGTGTGGGACTTTAAGAGGCGTAGCAGTTGTATATTTGTCGAATACATTCACACTTTTCTCAAGGGAAAGCAGGAAGCTTCAGGCTACCCCGTCGAAGCGTTGAAAAATCAAGAAAGCAGAGAAAAATACATCAGGGACTATCACGCAAATCAGGGCATTTGGTTAGACCCTTCTAAAATAGCATCAAACCCTGCCAAAAGACAAGTGTCTAAACTCTGTCTCAACAGCTTTTGGGGAAAGTTTGCACAGAGAAGTAATCTGCCCCAAACCCAGCTAGTCAAAGAGCCTCATGAGTTTTTCCAGATCATGTTTTCAGAAACATACACGGTCAAGTACTTCACTTTCCTCAACGACAAAACGGCTCTGCTTCAGTGGTGTCACAGTGAACGCAGTGTAGCACCCCCGAACAAGGCTAATAAGGTCTTCATAGCGGCTTTCACCACCGCTTACGGGCGTCTCAAGCTGTACAGTTTTATGGAACCGCTCCAAGACAGGGTTCTGTACTACGATACGGATAGTCTGGTCTATGTCACAAAACCGGGGGAGACGCAACTTGAACTGGGTCATTATCTGGGGGAGCTGACGGACGAGTTAGAAGGTGACAGCATACAGGAATTTGTGGTGGCGGGACCCAAAAGTTATGCTTATCAAACCAGAAACAACAAAGTAGTGCTGCGAGCAAAGGGCATCACTCAGACTCACGAGTGTAGAGAACGGGTCAACTTTGACAGCATTAAAGAGTTGGTAGAAGGTTACATCGAAAACTCTAGACAGGATGTGATAACGGCCCCGCAGCATAACATTGTGCGCTATAAAAAGGGGTTTCATCTAAAAAACTCTTCAGTTCACAAAAAGTTTAGAGTGGTGTATGACAAGAGGCGACTCTTATCCCACGGTCGAACTGTACCCTTTGGTTATTAACTTTTGGTTATTAACCCCTGATCAATTTTGTAAATAAAGATGTCACACCTTGGTGTAATGCAAGAAACTGATTATGATCATAGGCTACGGTTACCCTTTTCCTGTCTGATTGTGGGACCCAGCGGTAGTGGAAAAACCTTTTTTGTAAAAAAATGTACTGGAAAACTGTGATGATGTGATGGATTCAGTACCAGAAAACATTGTATGGATTTATACATCGTTTCAACCCATGTATGCTGAATTACAAAAACTGAATAAAAAGATTACGTTTGTTCACGGACTACCTGATTCTTTTGAAGATGAACAACTTTTTCCCTCTGCAAAATCACACCTGGTTATTTTGGACGATGTTATTTTTCAAGTGAATGACCATCCTGAAATTGTAAAAATCTTTACACAGTATAGACATCACAGAAATATGAGCGTCATGTTTTTGACTTTCACCGAGGTAAATACAGCCGCACCATCAGTTTAAACAGTAATTATCTCATCTTGTTTAAAAATCCTTGTGACAAGTTACAGATGAACATCTTGGCTCATCAGATATATCCCCGACAAAAAGCCTTTTTTATGGAAAGTTATGACGACGCTACCAAAACCCCTCACGGCTATTTATTGTTAGACTTCACTCCAGCCTGTCCAGAACAGTTTAGACTAAGAACGGGTCTACTACCCGGAGAACCCTCCTGCGTGTATTTGCCCAAGAAGAAAAATTAACATGTCCGTACGTTTGAAAAGAAACCTCCCGCTGCTGAGAAAGCTGGCCAACAGCTCTCTGAGCCGACGCAAATCCACTATAGAAGGATGCCCGAACGACGTCATACAGGATTTATGCGAAATCAGCCATAATCTTTTGAAAGGAAACATCCCCCTCACCGGTTGTCAATACAAAAAACTAAAACGACACAAGAAACACATCAGACTGATGGCAAATAAAAACACCGGCCTAAGCAAGAAATGACAATTATTGACTTAAAAAGGGGGATTTTTGATGCCTCTGCTCACTTCTGTTTTACCGTTTGTGGGTCAACTCGTCAGCGGACTCATTCACAGATCCTAAAAAGAAAATGCAGAAAATGTATATGATCTCTCCCAAGCATCTAAACCGTCTACAGGAAATGCAAAAGAGTTCTGAAAATATCAGACAAAAGGCAGAAAATGAGCTGGATGAGAAAATGAGAGAGATTCTTAATCAAAAAGGATTATTACCCGATGAGAAAATTAAAAAATACAACATGCTCCTACAAAGATATCTTAATCTCCAAAAACAAAAGGAAGGTGAAACTAGAGAAATTACCCTTAGCCTTCCTAAAGAGACTGAATCGAATCTGACTGAAACTGAATCTCACCGAGATATCTTTAATGAAGTACTCGGGAACGTTAATCCTCGTTTTCAGAAGAATACAGACTATATTATGCGCAAAATATTAGAGTCAAAAGGAGCGACCGGATGGAACAAGGACGGTGAATTTATCTACAGAGATATCCCCGTCAGAGGATCGCACATGTTGGATTTAATGAAACATTTAACATCCACCCATAAAACATCCGCCCGTAAAACCAAACCTATAGGTTGGGATGTGTTTCTGAAGGCGTTGTCTGATCTGAAAATACCTCTTTCAACCGTGACTAATACTCAAGCGCGTCAATATATTCTAAAGCTCAAAGACCTCTCGGAAGATTCGGACCTAGACGGTTCTGAATCCGTCGTCGGAGAGAAAAAGAAGGAAAAGAGGAATATTGTACTTTCTCCACGCTGGTCTATTAGCCGAGATGTCTCAGAAGATTCAGAGACCGTCGGAGAGAAAAAGAAGAAAAAGAGGAATATTGAACTCTCCCCTCGTTGGTTTCAAATTTCATAAATAAGATTCAATTCAACTTTTTTTCTTCAGTAAAGAACATTTTTATTTAAAGACAAACGTCAGCGTATTCATTTTTCCAATATTGTTTCAAGTACATATTTTTAAGGATAAAGAATATTTCATTTTTAGTAAAGTACTACATTTTTATTTATTTATTTATTTATTTTTTGTGACACTCAATTGTGACACTCTAAATCTAAAATCAAATCAAAAATGACACTCGTTAAACAATTTTAAAGAACAAGAGGCATGGTTAAAGGACCCTGCGCGCTGATTCCTTACACATCGTCTATATCTTTTCACAAAATCTGATACCATGACATCATTTTTCATCGAATCATTTTGATACAGAGATAACACACGTTCGTAGGACAGGCCGCTGGCCCTGTGACATAAATAATAAACGCAATGTTCCCCGCAAACCACTGATAGAGGGTGTTGAAGCTCTCTCTCGTGGTAGAAAATTGAATTTATGGAATTGAAATCCAAAAATTGTAAGATACTTTTAGGGTAATGGGGATAATCAGGGGGAAATCCAAAAGAGTCAAAAAAAGTAGCCTTTCCGTCTTCCTCCAGAGTCGATGACGGGGGTCCGTGTTTACTATAAAATAGGCCGGAGGCCTAAACGTCCTCTGCAGTAACGGTAATTCATCGGAGGCCCATACGCCGCAGAATATATCTCCCAGTAAATGACGCAAGAGGCCTTCCAATTGATGATTATTCATATTAGAGTCAGGTTTAGTAGTAATCTACCATCACTTGTCGTTTGGAGTTTATCTCCAAAATAGAATCGTAACAGGCGTACACGATGAGCGTGGTCGTATGAGGTAAGGGGACTCTGAATCTCATTTCCAGTCTTAAATTTCCGCTGGAAACGGGTGATAAGGCGTTGCTGTCTTCTTCGGGGTTTAGATTAAAAACAAATAAGGCCCTGTTGAAAATCCTCTCGGTTAATACAGAGAGGTAAATCTTTAAGATGTCTCCCCGTGGCTGTAAACATATTGTAAAACTCTCTGACCGACTGGTTGTTAGATTGTGGCTGGAAAGCTTTGGCGGGAACCTGTCTGCCGTCCTGACAGAGAGCCATGTATTCCACATCGTTATGAATAAAGTTAAAAGGTGACAAGTCATTTCTCCCCGTAAAGGCTTCGTGGTTAACCATTCCGAGTACTAGGTACTTGGGCATGGTCCCCAGAAATAGATTCTCTTGATTACATATTCTGGAATTCTGGGGGATGGAGTATGTTTTCACATTAATACGCGATAACGGGTAGAGAGCGTTACCTTTTAGCAGGGCTGCCGAATGACCTAAACGCACGGCGGGGGAGACTGTGGCTTTCTTGACAAACAGGGCAGCCCCGAGTATTTTTAAACGGTAATCGGCGTTGGCGCCCGCCATGAGGCAGAAGGCGTCGCTTCCCCGGGTCAGCTTAATTCTCAGTCTCTGTGCTGAATCGACCTCTCTGAACAGCTCCTTTATTAGGCCCGTTATTAATCACTACAGAGTCCATAGCGCCTGCTGTGTCTTTGTAAAATAACCCCGCGCTAAACTGACTTTTTAGCGTATCTTCTGAAAAGTTTAGCAGGGTCTCTATCATAGCTCTGTATGGATGAGTGGCGCTGGCCTGAGAAATCAGTCTGTCTCCGAGAATTACGTCGCATTGTGAAAAAATGGTATTCAGAGGGTAATTAATGACGCTCACAGCGGCGTCCTGAGCCAGGTTTGTGCCGTCGGCGTTGGTAATTTTTAGACAGAGATGTAGCAAAGTATCGTTGAGATCCAGGTATTTTTCACCGTCCCCGGGAATAAAGAATTCAATAGGACCTCTATCAGTAATGGCCGATAGAGGCATCACTTCTGTGTAGTGTTTTTCTTCGATAGACAGCTGCGTCATGGGTGCGGAAAATAAATCCAGCTCCGTCATGGTGCATTCGGGTGATTTTTCATGTAAAAGAGCCATTTTAAAATATATCTACGGATCTTGCGTCAGAGCTCTTTCCTTTAGGCCTGCGTCTTTCGACTGATTTTCTTTTTCTTGATTTGCCTCCTTTTACACGTCGCCCCGGCGGTCTCTTCCTCGCTCTTCTAGACAGCATCATAACACCCGCTCCTTCTTGACCTTCCGACCCCTGGTCTTGATTACGGGTTATTTTACATCCGAGGCAATGTTTCGTGCGGCCGATTTAAGATGAGGTTTGGCGAGGGAAAAACCTTTTTTCATCAGGGGTGCTACGAACCGAAATAATTTTGAAAATATAGAGCCTATTCCTCTCCCGTACATTACAGGGGCTCCATAAAAACCCTCGAGACCTCCCCCGACTTGATTTTCATAATAGCTGACAAAGCGATGAGGATCGTTCATGATCATGATTTCGCGGGTCTAAAATGCAGTTTCACAATACACTTCCCGTAGGTAAAGTTTACAGGAATGTTTTGGTCCGTTTTGATCTCAATGTGAATGTTTTCAATGTGTTTCCTTGCCACGGGTAGATAATAGGCGGGGTTAAAACACTGTGTGAGTATGTCACTGTACGTCCCTCGTATTTCAACCGTTCTCAAGAGCGGCGCGTAAGCGTCTCCAACCATCTGATGACGAACCACGTCGCTATAACAGTACAGTTGATAAAACCCAGACTTTATATCCGCCGGGTAGGGAGCCATGCGTTCATCGAAAATGAACCATTCTCCCGGTTTCATGCCCAACATGTAAGCCACGGGTGGAAAAAAGCGTAGATGACATTGACCTCCGGCCTGAAATTCAAATCTCTTTTGAATGCCGCTTAAGTTTAAAAAAACGTCGCTTCCAACTTTTCTAAGAAACGTCTCCAGCTCCACCTTGAGTTGACTCAGGCTGTTGTAATAACCTCCTCTAAACCTTTGACAACGGGCCTCGGTCTCTGCGCCGGGCTTGACAGGTTTAGGCCTCCATTCAAAGTAGGCCGACTCTGAGGGAATGTTAAACCATGTGTGGGGGTATGAAATTTCCGTCAAGGCTACCTGCCACGGGCCCTCTAAATCGATATGCTGAGCTAAATCCACGCGGAAACTAGAAGTTGTATTATTTTTAAAAACATCCAGACTGGCGTTGGAGGGTAGAGTCACATAAAAACCTTCCCCGGACATTTGATCCATGACTCTGACTCTATTTTGTTATCTTGTTTGATATCCTGCCTAAAAGAGTATGAAACCCAGAGAGGGTTACCTATTGTTTTTATACATTTTTAAGATCACGAGCCTTGACCCAGCTGTTGAATTTCTCCGGCCAATTTTTCCAGCGCACCAAGACGTACTTTTCACCTTTTTGTTTACGCTCTCCCAGAATTTCTTCTACTTGATAAGTTTTGTCCTTAGCAACCTTTACTTTTTGTAACTCTGCTTCGTAAAACGTGCCGTCGATAGGTTCCCCGTCGTAATCTCTCAGTTTGTACACAGGGGGGAGGCGAGGTATGTGTTCGACCACTGTAAACAACTCATCCGTATAACTCTGTTCATATTTTTTATCAAACACTCCTCTCAGTTTGGATATTCTTACCAGATCTCCCTTCTTGAACTTGGTACTATCCCATAGCGCTGGATTCCCTGCACTACCGTACAGGTTTTGAAAAACCTGAGGGATGTTCTCCATCGTCACCTGCTTAGGAGTCATTTTTATACTTTTATGATAACTGTTATTGTAGCTTTCAAGTAAATCCTGTAAAACGTCCAGGTAGCGTCTGGTGTTTTTAGCCGTAAAATATCTCCACATCCGAGTTTTCAAGGTACGATTAAATCTTTCGACCACAGACGCTTTCAGGTCGCTGGCTGTAGCAAAATGTGTAATACTGTGTTTCTTCATCAAGGCCTCAAAACTTTTGTTAAAAAATTCTTTTCCCGCATCAGTTTGTAACTTTTCAGGCGTCCCGCTGTCTTTTAAAATAGAGGCAAAGGCCTTAGAGACCTCGGATCCTGTTTTTTTCTTTAAGGGTCTCGCGTAAGCCTTTTTTGAAAATACATCGATGACCGTTAATAAATAATGAAACCCGTCATTATGCTCGGCCAAGGCCTGCATATCGCAGAGATCAGCCTGAAACTGATTTAGAGGTCGCGGCACAAAAACTTTGTTTCTGGGAAAATCCTGGCGGGCTTATGCAGAGTATAAGCGTCCTGTTCAGACAGAAAATCTTTCACCCTGTCGACGTTTACTTTGACCCCCGTTTCATCTTGTACGGCTCTGTGGAGTCGATCCACTCCCCCAAAACTACCTGGATGGGATATTTTTCATTTCTCTCCCCATATCCATCTCTCCTTCAGGAAGTCTTTCTTGGAAATGACGTGTTTTCAGAGTTTTCATGGTTTTCAGAGTTTTTTATTTTTTATTGAATCATTACACGCTACATTTTGATGTGAGTAAAAAAAAAAAAATCAAACATTAAAGTCAAACACAACTTGAAACAAATCATTCAGAAACTACAAACACTACAAACATTACACACTACAATTTAAACTTTTTAATAGGAGTAGAAACAAACATTAAATCATTCAGAAACTACAAACACTACAAAAATTACACATTACAAATTAAACTTTTTAATACGAGTAGAAAAAAAAAAAAAATTTCATCAATTACAAACACAGAGTGATATGAGTAAAAACAAACAAAAAAGAATCAAACATTAAAACATAAAAATTCAAACAACTAGAAACAAATCATTCTGAACTACTACATACTGAACACTACAAACACACTGAACATTACATACACATCAAACACATGTGGTCACCGGGTTATGTATGTTTGATCACCTTTAAAGCATGAATCAAAACCGCGGATCCGAATTTACGGCGAATAACATTATGCAATATTTGCAATTCATGCATGGTGTTTACAGCCTGCTTGTTTTTTAAGCAGTAACACACAGTGTCGATAAACAACGCGTAAATAGTAATTAGATGGAACACATTCATTTTTGAGGAATGCAGGAGCATGTTTTCAACAATTTTACAAAACCTCTCAGATACTGAATTTTCACATAAACGTGACGTTGTTTGTACAAGCAGTTCCCATGGTGTGTATTGAGACTGCTCCCGTACAATTTCTGTAATCTCTTGCAGTCTAGTTACTTTAACCTCTCTGCTAGGCCTATCGTTTACCTTGTTTTCAATGACTCGAACTATAAGACCCTGTAACTCTGAAATTAAAAAGTACTCCTCTACAGCTACAAACACTCTTGTAATATGATTACCCATCTCTCTGAGGAGATGAGTTTTCAAGTCCTTCCCAAAACCGGAAAGCTTCTTGCAGTATTTTCAGGTTGTTTTCGTCTTCACCGATATGTGAATTGTAAATCTCAGTAAGTCGGTCTTCTACCCAGTCCTCTGTTTTCAGTTGGTGAAGAAATGTCTCTGTAACGCCACGGACTTTGGGATCTGATGCGATGATGTCGTGCGATTTGAGCACTCGCTGGATGGAGGGGATAAAGCGAATCGTCCAGAGTCTTTTGATCAATTTGCTATAGTGGATTGGAAAAAAAAAGGGTAACTCCTTCAGGCATTCGTGATGTTTTTGACTCCCGTGGTTAATTTGACAACCGTAGCAGATTTCGGTTTTATATTTACTTAAAACCGGTATCAGCAAACTAACTACTGAGGCTTTTACCGTGTCCAGAAATAGACCAGACAGCCATCCGTCCGCTGTCGGAGTGCCGGATAAACCTGTAGACCTCAATAATGGTGGTGAATCAGAATTTGATGCTGAAGAGTATTCGGGTCCTTTCCAAAACTCGACAACTTCTTGCAGTTTTTCCAGCTTGTTTTTGTCTTCACCGATATGCGAATTGTAAACTTCAGCAAGTCGGTCTTCTAAACAAACCGCCGATTTTAGTTCATGAAGAAATATCTCTGTAACGCCGCGGACTCTGGATTCTGATACGTTGAAGTTGTGCGATTTCAGCAGTTGCAGGATGGAGGGGATAAAATGTTTCGTCCAGAGTCTTTTGATCAACTTGCTATAATGGGTTAGGTAAAAACCCTCTGGTAGCTTGCCGGCAAAGCAAGAGTGTTCTTTTACAAACGGATGGTTAATATGGCACTCGTGGCAGATCTCAGTTCTATATTTGCGTAAAACCGCTCCCAGCAAAACAACTACAACGGCTTTCACCGTGTCCACAAATAGACGAGGCAGCAACCCGTTAAGATCATCTCTCAGTGAATCAGAGTCAGAATCAGAATCAGAATCATAAGACGTTGATGAGTTTTCAGCCTCTGAATTTTCAGCCTCTGAGTTTTCAGCTGATGAAGCAATAGTATTGTCCGGACTCACGGCCTGCGGGGATAACGGTGGTGTAGGAGGGAGTGACATGATGGGTTTTTTTCTTCTTCTTCTTTGTGTTCGTCAACCCCCACAGAACCCTGTTATAAACGATAACAGGGGGGCGGGGATACAAAGGTCCACGGGGTGTGTTTATGAAAAGGAGAGATTCCTTTTCACAAGCACTTGCTCATTCCAACACCGGCTGCGCTGGAAGAGAGACGTAATCCTTGCAGCGCATTCTTCAAACATCATCAACCAGGCTTTGACGGGCACGCATAATGTGGTCTGAAAGACTCCACATTCAGAATTAAAACGCTCGATGACAAATTGTCCAACGGGATCATCTTCTGCATTCACGCAACAACTCGCTCGATAGTACCATTTGCCTGTAGGTATGTTCTTAGTCTCCCATACAGCTCTGAACGTTTTTTGTTTGCCGGACTTCTCCTGTTTCTCATCGTTGTTACCGGCCGAGTTTGGATCACTGTTTTCCTTATTTTCCTCCTGCTCCTTCACCATTAACGTTCTTTCTTCCACATCTCCGTCCCACAGATCACAAATTATAACAGCGTCTTTCACTTTAAGGCAGTGTGTTACCACCAGATTCAACACTCCCCAGTCATTAGATGTGAGCGTAGTTTTTATCGTGTCGGGACCAAAAGACTCCCCGACCGGCAGATGATAAAAGCAGAGTTCACTGACGGTGTAATTAAACACATACCCCAGGATGCCGTCCGACCCCAGGTTCCATTCCCCACAAAGTGGTTCTGCAGGAGGCAACTGGGTCCTACACAGATACATGACACGTTTCTTAGGAGCGAACCACAACGGTGATTCTTGGAACGTAGTCACAGGTACTTCGCAGATAAACCCTGCCATGTTAGGTCTCTTTGCCATTTTGCCGCTTTGCCACACTTTCCCCCTCATGAAACGGAGGGCCTTAAATGCAGGGAGACGAAACCCTGGGGGGAGGAGGAGCAGGAGGAGGGAAGGGGGGGGGGGGGTCTGACCTTTGACCTAGACCTGTCACATTAATATTCTGATGGAAGCTGTTCTTTATATCTCTCTCTGATGTTGGGCCATCTCTGGCGAATTGGCCCTCCCAGTGGTGTGTATTTTGCCACCTTCTCTTCATAGGCCTTCCCCAGGGTGGAGTAGGCCTTCTCGTAGCAGACCGTTACGTCGACGACCATTGCTCTGTCATCTTGAAGCAGGACTAGGTCAGGCACCAGTGTCTTGCCTGTCGTGGTCAGGAGTCTGGGCTTTTTATGAATCTCCCAACCAAGCTTACTGGCTTCATCTGCAAGCAAAGCACAAATTTTGTTATGTCTTTCCATTCTGTTGGGCTTTGTCATTTGACAAGACCCGAGGATATGCTTAACTGTTTCCCTGAAGGCCCCACAAAGCCTGCACATGGTGTCGAGACCTGCCGAACTCCTCCCCCTTGCCAGGAAAGTTCTTGTTGGGAATGTGTTGGTTTGCAGCTTAAGCGCCATGATGAAATGCGCCTCAGGCACACTTTGGGACAGGGGATCACGCAACCAACAATTATTCGTGGTGTCTTCTCGGAACGCTTCTCCCAGAATGGAATACTTGGTGCTTCTTGTACTTGGGTCGGCGGGCTGTCTTCATCTCCACCCGCCGATTGCCAGAGTTTTTTAAAGAAACCATGTCTGATGGTTACTCTTGCCGCTGTTCTCGTGCAGACATCCAGTGCACAGGCCCAGAATTCGATTCACTTGCACCTGAGGAATATGTTTAGACAATTTGCTTACGTCGAGGCCCCCGTTTCTCCAACTGGAGTAAACTAGGCCATCTGTGACCGACTGGCTGAGGTGAAGCCATTTATTAACCGCCACTCTCACTTTCCTGTCGCACACTGCCAGAGCAGCCTGACCGACCATGCCGTTTTCCACCAAGTAAACTAATCTTGGCATCGCGTAAGAGTGCAGCAGCTCAAGCCTCTGACTAGGCTTAAGGGGAGCTTTAGAGAGTTTCTCCAACATTTTCTCAATCAGTTGCAGGATATTGGGCTTGATGATACCCCGCCAAGGGTTGATATCCACTCCCAGGTACTTCTGTGATTCAGTCGGCCCGATCATATGAAGATCGGACCCATGGACCACCCATGGAGGACAGTCGTTGACTTTGAAACTTCTCCCTTCCCTGCCAATGAAGAAGCCATGACACTTCTTGACATTCAATCTGAGACCTGTAAGGTCACAAAATGTGTCCAATATCTTAAGGTTGCAGTTCATGCCTTCCCATGAGCCGCTGAGCAGCACGATGTCGTCCGCAAAGGCCATAGCCGTTTTCTTTTCTTTTCGCCTTTCAGGTCAAATCCCAAACCCAAATCTTCGAGCTTGCACAGGAGCGGGTCAATGGCCAAGTTAAACAGGAGAGGGGAGAGAGGGTCCCCTTGCTTGACCCCGACTTTCATTTCAATCTCTTTAGAGAGTTTGCCGGAGGCGCTGAAGGTCGTAGAACAACCTGTGTAAGAGTCAAAGAGTAACTAAGTGGTCAAGCGATCAACCAAGTGTCCAACCAACATCAAAGTTAAAGACCTTGCATTCCCAGACCAACCTTTGTAGGAATCAGAGATCAAATCAATGATCATGCGATCAATGCCCCTCTGCTGCAGGACCTCAACAAGGTGCCTGTGTGAAATGGCGTCAAATGCCTTCGCAAGTCAATAAAGACCACCGCCAATGGCCTCAGCTCCCTCTTGCTCAAACCAATGAGCCCGGCCAGGAGCATTAGGTTCTCCGCACATCCCGGGGCTGCGATGAAGCCCCTCTGTCTGGGCTGGATCTGACAGGCCTCTGCTAGCCTGTTGTTGATCACACCTGAAAATATTCTCTGGATGACGGGCCCTATGGTAATACGGCGCCACTGACGACTTAGGGATCAGCATTGTTCTATTCTTCTTAAGTATCAGGGTCTGATAACATGATAGCTGTGAAAAGGTTAGCAAGAGTCAAACCTTTAGGATCCCATTGCAACAAGCGACTCCGAGTCACCCTGTCAGGACCAGTGGCAGTATTAGCTTTCATTTTGGACAGCACCTGCACAACCTCGCTTGGAGCGATAGGGGAGTTAAAAACAGTATTATCTGCCCCGAACTTGGACTTAAATTGACCAAGGCCCTTGAACCCATCTGGAGGCTCCAGATGGGTTCATGCTCCACCTTTTAAAGGTGGAGCATATCTCGCTCAAAGGGATTGGGCAGATTTCCGTTTTCTTTCCATCCAATATCAACCTGGCCAAGCGCCCCCTGTCAGAGCTGTACAGTCTTTGGATAGATCTGTACTTGGCAACTTTGGATATTTTGCCAGCACAAGGTTAAATCAACCAAGATCTATAGGAGAACTATAGACCTTTCTGCTATTTTTTGGACAGACTCCCTTGCCTCATCCGGGGGGCATGTTGGGCCAAGATTAATTTTTAGGGTCAAGCAATGAGACATCCAGTCTGGGGTGGGGGTCATCTTGACGGTGGCCTTGTTGGCTGTTTTCCGCAAACTCTTGCACTTCTTAATCTGCACCTGTGGGTGGTCCGGAAACATCTGTTGTGCAAGATCATAGAAGCCCCTAGTACCACCTTTGGCTTTCATAAGTTGTTAGAGGCGACGGAACTCTGCCAGCGTCCAGTTGCCTGTGCCACCACTGTCATTCACCGCTTCTGTTTAGTCCCAAGCCTGCAGCAAAAAGCTGGAAGTGTCTTTTCCTCATATGGATAGTTAGGGCGCCCCTTGCAGAAAAGGTTTTGGTGCATTAATTGCATCCGTGGTTACCTGAGACTTTCCGAGGCCACTTCATTCCGAAACAACATTTGGGGACGTGGCACGACATCGCCTGAAGACTAGGGCCCATCCTCCGACATTCGGCGCAGAGAAACAGAGGAGCTTTCACCTTGTGTTTATCAAGGAGGTGTCTCGTGGCTTCCTTAATTGACATCATGGAGGATTTGCATACTGGGCAAGTATAATCAGAGGAAGGGAGGCGTAAACAGACTTGCACCGATTTATCAAACTCCAGCAAAGTTGTCCTTCCATGTGTGGAGCTGGGCCCAGGGAGCAACTTTTTGTCATGGCCCATGAACAAAATGCCACATTCTCTTGGCCCATATTTGAAAAGATTTCTGCGGAGCCGACCATAGCCGCACCTCCTGGCAACTGGCGTGGAGTCTTGGCCATCCACAGCAGTACCACTTCTCTCTCCAAATTTGGAAGTCACCAGGTTAAGCCATCTCTGTTTCTTTATAAGGCGGTGTGAGGTGTCAGTAACAGGCGATGAATCATAAGCACATAATAGAAGGGCCGCTGTTCGAGGCCCTTGAAGAATGCGTTGGCGTAGCTGGCCGGAAGTGGGACATTCAGCCCGAGGCGTCAAAAGGCAAGGAGGGTTCAAAAGCAACATGCCGAATAGCAGTGGGTCTTGCACCCTGACCTGCCAAGAACAAATGAATAAACCTTCTGGTAACAACCCTAACCACTGTTGCAGTGTTGTTTTACAAAATAAAGGAGAGGGGTTTGCCCCGATCTGTTTCCTGAGACAGGGACATGGTTAAGGTCAAAAGTCTTTGTCTTGGCCAAGAAAGGAGATGGGTTTGCCCTTATCCGTTCCCGGGACTGGGCCACGGTCAACGCTAAATGTCTCAAGGCCAATGCAGGGCAGGCTGCAGGTGGCAGAAGGTCTAGAGCCAATGGAGGTCTAAGCCCTCGCCTCTAAATGACTTCCTCTGCGCTCCATAATCGAACAGCAGTTCTTCATTTACATCAATGTTCCTGGTTGCAAGGAAAAGAATGATGTCCTTTTCCTCCCCATCTCTGTCCACCATATAAAGCCTGGGCCTTAGGTTGCATCTTTTCCTTGAGTGGTTGATCAACCGCCCAAAAGTCTGAATTTCAGGGTGGCACTCACAGGAAGCCAAATGTGCATCGATGCACATGTGCTGCCCTTTCTTGTTTGTGAAGAAAAAAATATATCCAGTCTCCTCCTCACTGGTGCTCACGTGTGTTTTCTGACCCTCTGTGGCTGTGACGACCCACCCGTGGTAGTCACAGACCACCTCACCAGCCTGAAATCTCAGAGTCGCAATGACGCCCTTGCCCTTCCCTTTAATGTCAGTCACAAGAAGTCCTCTCCACTTCTGTGAGCTGGTGAGGTGCCGGATCTGTTTAGAGTCCATAACCCTGTCCACAGATCCAGAGGGCTTCCACTCTTTGATGATCCGGGCAGCGATGGGGATGTTGCTCTTCCAGCCCTGCTTTGCGATCCAGGCGCTGACCCGCTTTTCTGTGGGGAGACGTCGGCAGAAGTGAGCTGTCAAGAAAAAATTTAAAGGTTTTGTTAGTTAAGAAGACCATAATTGACAACTTTGAATCATGTACATAGCATGTTATTTGGTTGTTATTAAATATTGTAAAAAACAATACTATTCTCATTATTATATTCTTCTGCGTCTTCAGCCAACGCTCGTACAGCTTCCGATGAAACGCGGGTGACGTCTGTGAGCGCAGAGTCTTATCTGGCACGTCCCCATCCAGAGTCACCGGGTGCATTTCCACAAGTTTATCCCATGCTGCTTGGACGGCCATCTGCAGATTTGATCCGCAGACAGGCTTTTGATACCAACTCCTCCTCCTGTGACAAGGCAAACGTGGCCACTTGATGTGCTGCCGTCTTGTGCTCCTTTACTTCAATAATTGCGTGGCCCAACTGGTTTGTCTGTTGGAGAATCCACTCCCGCACCTGCACCAAACAAGGATATCACATTGATTAATAAGGGTAATGGCAAAAATGTCAGGTGAAATTTACTAACAATGAAGACAAAAAGAGTACAATTTCTCTGTTTCTCTGTCAACATGTCATGCCTATGAAAAAAAAAGATAAAATGTATTAACAAATCATAATATTACTTGCCACATTGCTCACATATCTGTAGTGTAATCCAGTTAAATGGGTGCAAACAATTAAACTTACCTCCTTTGGGTGATCTCTTTGCTCACTTGCTTGGAGCAACTTTTCTGCAGAGATCCAATGAAATCAATAAAGTGCTTGCAGTCCCCATGGAGTGTCTCATCATCATGCCTCAGGTTGCGGTTGACCGTGTGGTACACCAGGAATCTGTCAGAGGAAGTACAAGTATTGAAGTATTTACATGTATTTAAGCCCAATGAATTTCTTGTCTACACAAGTGTTGACATTATATGAAAAAAACACCAAATGCTACCAACCTTTTCAGGCTCTTGAGGTAATTCTGTTGGGTTTGCTTTGTCAGTTTTGCCTCAGAGAGCTCACGGAGGTACTCCTTGGTCTTTTCCCTGTTCCTGACAAATTCAAGGGATGGTGCCCGTGGGTCCATGTAATAAAGAAAACGAGCAACGTTTTGAACCTGAAAAGAAAAAAAGCATGTTAAATTACCTTGTAATCATGACTATTTTGCAATGCTAAAACATTTTTTGGACTTGGATATAAAGCTTTTAATAAATACAGAATGTTTTTATGGTAGCCCTCACCTCCTGTTTGAAATGTTCATTTTGGAGGTCTTTCTCCAGGTACGTGCCAAAGTCCTTCAGCAACGGATTGTCCAGGGAGTGCTTCTGGTAAAGGCCCCTCTCTGCCATGAGCTTCCTTGTAGGGTTCTTCCACTGCACGTCTGGGTTACTGCAATGTGGAAAAAGTGTTTTGTTATAATAGTGCATATTTGTGATCCATGTGACTCACAATCAAAAACAAACATCATCAGTGAAGTTGTAAAACTGAGATTCTCACCATTGAAAGGTCTCGCCACTGCTGACAGAGGCGTTGTCAGACTGCTCACTCTCGCCTGCAGTCTCAGGAGCAGCAATCTGGGGTGGCTGTGTGGTTGTGCTGGTGGAAGGCCTTACTGTGGCATTAGGCAGTGGTGGGGGGACATCAGTCACCACCATGTGGCTCCTCAAGCAGCCTTTCAATAAAAAAATAATAATTTAGATTCCCTGTTAATACATTTCAGACAGAGGAAACAAGAAGTGATGTTTAAAAAAAAGACTGAAAAGCTCTTGCACCAACCTGCCGAGTGGATCAGCATCATCCATGATTTGGCGAAGGAGGCCATAACTTAACACCCTGCCAGACACCAGAATCTTGTGAACATCCTTCTTTGCCTTCTCCACCACTGTGGCAATGGCCTCTGGTGTGCCTTGCTTCATGCAGACCCTGCGCAGATGCACTAACAGGGCTGCCTGGGTTCTCTTGCACACAGGGCACAGCAGAGAGTGCCTGTTGGATACACTGGGAATAGAAAAAGACATTCTTCACTTCATTTAAAGCTTATTCAGAGAGAAGTTTTTCCAAGAGTTTGTACACATAAAAAAAAGTCTTAATAAAGTATATATGTAGAAGGAGAAAAGTTTTTTCCGCACGTTTCTACAGATGCAAATATAGAATTTATAAAAATTGACCTTAACTTACCCCTGGGAAGCCATTCTTTAGGAATGAAAAAAGCAGATAAAAAAACAGGAACAAAATCAGGAGAAATCTTCAGTGAAGATGGGAACCCTTCTCTAGAAGCAGAAGATGGGTCAGACAGAATAGAGTGGTTCCTGTAGGGACAGCTCAGGACTGGCAGTCCTCTTCAGTCCCTGTTTTTCAACTGGAGTGGGTCCGGGGGGAAGGAGCGGGAAAAGGAGGTTTTCAAGTTCACCATCAGTCCGCTCACCTTACTCACCATGGGATTCTTTCATCATTTTTTTTTTTTTCCTTTTTTTTTTTTTTTCTTTAACTGCTTTATTAATATAAAAAATTGAAATTGATAAAACAAATAAAAGTGTCATTAGTAGCCTAAAGTGATAAAAAGAAGAAATAAAAGAGCTATAAGCAATAAAATGCAACACCGCAGGATTGCCCTACTATTAAAAAGGTATAAAAAGAGTAAAAACCATAGAATATTTGTCCTTTAAAATATACTGTATGTGGTATTTGTATCAGGTTCCTGTATCAGTATTTCAGTAAAACAGACAGGGGAGTGCTGCAGAGGTATCTGGGTGGGTCAGTTTTTCCTCCTCTATGGCCGGTTGTAGTGATGGGTTGGTTTCAGCTCTGTGAAGATATTTCTTTCCCAAAACGGCAATTCTTTCATGCAATGTCATCAGGCCAGAGAGTTGGTGGGTGTATTTATTGTTTGAATATTTGGGTAGTCTGTAGCACATTTTAATGGCAAGATTTTGGACAACCTGAAGTTTTGTGAGTTGTGCTCTCCCTACGTTGCGCCAGGCAGGCACTGCATATTCAAACAGTGGTCTGATGTAAGACTGGTACACACGCACAGCGCTTTCAGGATTCGCTCCTCCTTGTTTTCTGCAGAGCACTTTCAGCTGATTGAGTCTCCGTCTCACCTCTTTCTCAATTGCCGCTATGTGTGCCGTTCACTGCATGTTCTGTTGAAAGGTCACACCTAAGAATTTTGCTGTGGGGGTGGCCTGAAGAGTTTCTCCATATAGTTTGAGATCTATTGGCTTATTTTTGCGTGGGTGTTTAGAGAATAGTACACATTGCGTTTTTGAGGGGTTTAGTTTTACTCTCCACATATTTGCCCAGGCTTCCATCTCAGTGATGCATCTCTGTAATTTTTTTTCCAGCATATTGAACATGTTTTGATGAGGCCCAGTAACAGAGGTCATCAGCGAATTGGGAGGCTTGTCCCTCTCCTCTGGGTGGGTAGTAGATGTCACTTATATATAATAAAAACAGCAGGGGACTGAGAGCTGAGCCTTGGGGCACGCCAGCTTCTGGGGTAAATCTGCTGGAAGTTGATTCTCCCACTCTCACTGCAATCTCTCTCTGGGTTAAAAAACCAAATTTAAAAGCACCACCATTTGTTGCGGGAGTTGTAGATTACAGTCCAGCAGCCTGTATATGAGTCCTTCGTGCCACATTTTATCGAATGCCTTTTCAATATCAAAAAATACGGCAATCGTTACCTCTTTCTTATTAAAACTCCGCTGAACGTCTTCTGCCAGCCTTAGGATATTGTCAGTTGTACTTCTTGCCTTTCTGAATCCTGCCTGGTGGACCCCCAAAACTCCTATGGCATCAAAGTGGCTTTGGAGCCTGTCGGCCAGCACTCTTTCCAGAAGTTTGCCAAGGTTACTCAGGAGGCTGATAGGCCTGTAACTGACAGGCAGGTGGGGATCTTTGTGTGGTTTGGGGACCATAGACACTAAGGCTGATTTCCAAGGCTTTGGGAAATAACCAACATGGAGGCAAAGGGTATAGAGGTCTGCAAGTACAGCCAGGAACTCTGCTGATGCTTCTTTGATAAGCTGATTGTCCACTGTATCTTCACCAAGGGCTTTCACTTTGAGCTTCTTAAAATGCTCCTGGAGTTCAGTTATTGTGACCACTTTGATTAGAGGATGATTGATTTCTGTATTTCCTAGGGGTAGATGGGTAGGCAGACAAACCTGTCGCTCTACTATTTCCTTCCACTCTGGATCGAACAAGGGGTCATCTGGACATAAATGTACATTTTGCAGGTGCTCTTTAAAAACATGTGCTTTTTCTTTTTCTTCCTCGACCATTTGGCCATTATGTCTTAACACTGTAATTCTTGAGTGTTTTTTCTTTCCATTAAGCTGATGGATTTTCTGCCAAAATGTTTTAGGATTTGGGTCATTGTTTAAGTCCGTATAAAACCTGTTCCATGTTTTTTCTCGTTCCTTCCTGATTGCTTTCCGTATTTGTGTTTGTAGTTGGTTGACTTTTTGTTTGATCTCTGGAGACCTTGTTTTCATAAATTCTCTTCTTAGTCTTCTTTTTATTTTAATGAGATGTAACAGAGAGAGGGGGAGTTTCTTTGGGCCTTTAGGATCTCCTCTAAGGCTTACTGAGCTTTCCCTGGCTGTAAGGAGTATCTGTCCTAGCAAGATCTTTGGTCGATGGCAGAAGGTTCTGGATCACATGAAGGAAGGTGGGCACTCTGGTTGGTAGTAGAGAGCTTGAATGCTTGCCAGTTTGCTGATTTGTAATCATATCTTGTTTGTCTTTTAGCAGACTGGACTTCAAAACTGAGTGAAGTGAGTATTGGTAGATGATCACTGCCGATGTCACCGCAGACAGAAAACATGGTTACTCTTCCGGCTAACTCTGGGGTGCAGAGGCAAAGATCTAAAATGTCCACAGAGTTGTGTGTAGTGGAATAATGTGTTGGCTCATCATTGTTAAGAAGAACTAGATCAGTCTGCTCGATTATAGTATTCAGTATAGTATCCGACTGATTTGTGCTTTTATTATTGAAAGCTGAGTGTTTGGCATTGAAATTTCCCATTATGATTATTTTCTTCTCCTGGAGGAGAATCTCTTGTAAAAGATGGGGGGAAGGAATTACACTAGGAGGACAGTAAATTGACATCAGGAGTATGCTGGAGTTAGGAGAGAGCTTAAGTCTTGCAGTTATAAATTCATTACTTTGAGCTTGTTCTGGGCTTACTGAGATGATGGTTTCGTTGTATGTAATTGATCTTTTTATGAGCAGGGCAACTCCTCCACCTTTCCCCTGAGGCCGGTCTCTTCTTAGAATGTCATAGCCTGGTAGGGAGAAGTCTATATGTGGGGAAAGAAACGTTTCATTTATTGAAGCTGCATGAACATCCTTTTCCTGTAGGTTGTGGAGGAGCTCTTCTTTGTTTGATCTGATTCCCCTTATATTGATATGCAAAATATTGAATTGGTCCATATTGTTGTTCTTATTTAGAAAGACTATTTACTGAAGATGTTTCTCGAGGCATTTCCAGATGGCTTCGTATTGTTGTTTATCCTGGCACAGAGTCTTAAGGTCATTTTGGAGAATAGTGCATTGCACCAGGGGTCTGGAGGTTTTCTGGCCGGGGTGGAGCTGGGAAAGAGGCTGAGCCTGGGAGGATCGAATCATGGATAGGTAGGTAGGGCATTGCTTGGAAGCAGCAGAATGATTCCCATCACAGTTGGCACAGTTAGATTCATGTTTGGGCCTTTCACATGATTTGTGTGAATGACCTGCCCCACATCTGACACATTTGATTTCATTTTTACATTGCTGGGCTGTATGGTTGAAACCCTGACAATTGAAGCACTGCGTTATGTTTGTTGTAAAGTGAGCTTTTTCCACACGGTAGTGGAAGAGGTCCATGAAGAATCCTTCGCTGATGAGTTTGGCGGAGTCTTCTGGGTTGGATAGATGGACTCTGATGAAGTTAGTCGGCTGTTCTGTTCTCCTTATACTACTTATAATACGGTGAGCCTTCTGGATTGTAATGCCTTGATGATTCAGTTCCTCTCTGATTTGATCAATGGTGATATTAGGTGATGGCCCTTTAATAACAACTTGTTTGGTTGTTTGCCGTGATTCTGTCCCACCTTGACGGTTTGCAAGCTTTATGACGAGTTTGGTGCTTTTGAATGCATCCTCAGGCCACGGGGCCAGGAGCTGGTTCATTGAGCTTGGATCTCTTGGGAAAACCAGCAGCCCACCTCTCTGCAGATTGACCAGCTTTTGGACTTTGATTGTTGGTTTGCACCGCATAATTTCCTTTGCAATATCTTTTTCATTTTTGAAGACTGTTCTGTTGATGTTGTCTATGATTATTGGTGGGGGTAAGTTAGTCTGTTCCCGTGTTATTCCAAGTGGTGTGTTTGTTTTAGGACTTAGGGCTGGATCTGAGTGGTTTCTTTGGGTTTTGTACCAGTGTGAAGTCCTGGTCATCATGGTTGTCTGTCACAGCTTGGGCATATGATTTATGACTACTAGCTATAGCTGGGACTGGGTTATTTTCATTTAGCAATATGTTATTCATTCTTGTAAGCGTATGCTGCAATTCGGGCACAAACGAAGCAAGTGGTGTTTTTTGGATGTGTAGACTCAGGTCTTTGAATAAAGTTTGAATTTGTCCAAAGATGGTTTTCAAAATCTCCTCCGATTTGTTGTGGTCCGAGCTCTGGCTATTACTGCTCAGAGTTGGGTCTGGGGCACTTGTTGACCTTCCCATTTCCTCAATATTCTGTAGAGCATCTTCAATAAAATTATCCAGGCTTTGATTAACATCTTGGTGGAGGTCAACAGGAATGAGAGGTGGTTTAGGCTTAATACTTGGTTGGGGCTTTGGCTTGGTTTGTTTAGATGGTTCAACATTAGGCTTTTGTTTGGTTGGGTTTGTTTTGGCATCAAAGGCTTTAGACCACACTGTTTTCCTCTGAACAGGTGTCAGTGCACTTGGGGCTCGCTTGGTCGCCATTTTAATAGATATGTAAAAATCTTAAATAAATAAAAACTATGGTAGAAGGAGACAATGTGAGTTAAAAATAGGGTTAAAACAAATATCCTAAAAATATCAAATAGAGGCAATATATATAAAAAATATAAAGCTACAATTTAAACGTCTTCCAGTATGAAAGCAGTTGTCTCGGATCTGAGAAGGAGCAGCAGCCAGGGAAGAAGAAAAAAAAAAAGAACACTTGTGGGGTTTGGTGAGTTTGGTGAGAAAGTAGTGGTGAACTTCTTTAAACAGGTGATTGAGTGACTTGTTTCCCGTGGAGAAAGTGACAATACCCGAAGGTTAACACGCCTTACCGCTGGATCAGAGTATCGTCCAGAGTGGTGGATAAGGCAATTTAGTGATTTGATGTGGCCTGGCGTTTCTCCTCTCCGGCTCGGGGCCAAGCTGCTGTCTGCCTCGGAACCAGGCGCAAAATTAGATGTAAAGCTGCTGGCTTAGACAACAAGCAGTTAGACAACAAGCAGTCGAATCAACAGCCGATAACGAAATCGAAGTGACTGATCTCTCTCTCTCTCTGGTAGGTAACAAAAAGATGGGTAACTGGTGGCCTCATCTTATATATGTCTAAAACAATCTGACAGTCCCGCCCACAGTACTGAATTATTAGCATATATACCTGAGAGAGAGGGCCATTAAGCAAAACAAAAGATGTGGCCAGCCAAATTAGATGTGATTCACAGGTCACTTAATCAAGCTGAGAGTTTCATCATCAGTGTTGATGGCTCCCATCAATACTCAGGCTGAGAGTTTCACCATCAGTCTTGATGGCTCCCAACTGAGGAAGGGTGTGACAGAATGTACTTACTTGTTAAAAAAGTCATTTCTAATCAAGTTAAAATAAAATGAACACATTCCTGAACATGCCGAAACATATCCTGTAGCTAATAAAACAAAATGATTCGATTAGCAGCAGTGTTTAAACAGTGTAACAGTCAAAGAAGTTCATTTTGTCAATGTTTGGCCTAGTATGTGACACAGAGTTTCACCTGTAAAACACTACAACTGCATCAAAAACAGACAAAATGCTGCTCCAAATACTTTTTCTGACTTTTTCTACCTGTATGTCCCTAAATGTTGTGTGTTTTCTGTAGTTTATCATTTATTTAATGTATATGGTTACATTTACTCCTGTTTTTTTGTAATTCCTTGTTGTCTTATTTTTCTTTCCATGTTTAAAATATGTGATAAAGTATTATCATGACTTTCACCCACATAAGTTATTCTCTGTTCAAAAAAACAAAAACAAAACAACAAAATCTGTTCAAAACAAATTTCACTGGCAAGGTCATTTTCCATCATGCAAATTACTTCAGAGACCCCATGACCTGAAAATGTCCCAACCCCATCTCACCTGAAAGACGACATTCCTAAGAACAATGCAGGCTAAAGTGTGAATTGGTCTGCCGCTGAGTGGAGGTTGGACATTGGGGAGAAACATCAGTACTGGTGTGGACGATGTATTTTTCCCCCAAATTTAACATGAGTAAAATCAGAAAGTGAAACTCCTACAAGCAAAAATGACATCAATATGGGGCAAACTGTACCTCAAAATACTCAGTCTGGCCTCCTCCTATCATTGCATGTGCTTTGGATGTGAATATGGAGTTTTTCATGTTCGTAAAGGCCTTCAAAACTGCAAAAAAGGTTGAAAGGAGGGGAACTTCACCACAGTCAGTGCATTTCTCCACATCTCAACATCTCAACATTAGTCAAATGAAAAAAGTCAGCTTTTACTACAAACCAGAAACCAAAATTACTACAAACTGTGACATGTTTATCATGTAACCCTAACAAGCAAGAACCTTGCAGACCTTGTTAAAGTACTTATTTTTTAAATGGCTGACATGTAAATTTATTTGACTTAATGAGCTCCTCGATTCGTTTTTTCTATTATTGTCTAATTATTATTGTCTAATTTTGTACAAAAGGAGCAGTAGATAATTTCATATGTATTATTATCTTTTATCAATCAAACCAGGATGCTATAACTTTAATGTGAGAGTGTAGTAATCCCAGACCTTGTAGATACATTTTCTTGTATTTCAAGTTAAGGATTTTCTTGATACCTGGTTACATTAACATGCACAGAGTTTCCAGCAGCTCTTTTCTGTGTTCAGGTCATATTGTGTTCAGGTCATGGATCTGTTCAGGAGGAGGTTTTTGTGGAGTGAGGACGCCCTCTGGTGGATTGTACCGGCTACAGCATTTGTGCAGCTCGGCTGGTTCACTGTGTAGTGGAGCTGATCTGCAGGTAAACCGCGGATACCATGGATGATTAAACTCGGCGTGTACCCGCCTGTGTGGAGAGGATTTACCGTAAAGAGGGAGAGATCCGGCTCGGTGTCCATCAATCAGACAGCCGCCAATAAGCTACCCACAGATCGATATAACGTCAGTGTGTGTGTGCGTGCGTGCGTGCAGGTCACAGTATACCTCCTCAGACACCACACTACTGGCTACAAGTAATAACTTGTGATCTTTAAGCGATTCAATGACAACGGTTGCAGTCGACAGAAATAGTTTTATACAGCAGATCACTTTGAGATCAATTGAATTTCTTATCACATGGAGCACCACCCAAGTGATATTTTGTTTGCCACTGCAAAACATATTGCATTGGTCAAACATCCTGTAGACTTTAGATCAGACTAAATGAACACAGAAGACGGGAGACATTGTCAAGCCTGCTAACGGCCACTAGGGGGCAGATAGACTAACTGTGTGAGAGCGTGAATGTCTTCTAACGGCCACTAGGGGGCAGATAGACTAACTGTGAGTGATCAACCCCCACTATAATGTTTCTCTCTCTCTCTCACACACATTTCCTATTTTATATTTATGCTACAAAGTTTCAACGAGCCTAGTCAAAAGCATTTCATTGTTCAGAATGACCCTGTGTTATACTGCACATATGACAATAAAAAGACTTTGACTTTTTTGATTTTTTTTTACTATTTTCTGGAAAGCAAGGGCCCAAGAACAGAAAAGGTGGTAATATACCGTAAGAGTATAGCTGAGTGCTCACTGCTGTACTGTTGTTTTCAGATTTACCTTGGGCAAGAGTGCATGTTACCCAGTAGGTGCCAAAGATGTGTCTGCAAATAGACTGGTGGACATGTACCATTCAGAGACACCAGAGGACGTCAAACTGCATATTATCAACTCGCTCAAAGACCCATTGTCTGTTCTAAGAGTTGTAATTGCCACTTCAGCACTTGGAATAGGTGTTGATTTCAAGGGTGTCCACCATGTTGTCAACTATGGGCCCCCAAGAAACATTGGCATAATGTTTCTTAGGCATATTTGATGAAATGCTCCAGTATATCTGAAACAAAACGGTGCATGAGAGTCAAAATTCTGCATCTGTTTGATGGTGAGAACACAAAGCCTCTTGAACCCCAAAATGCATGTTGTAGCTTCTGTGTATTATCGTGTCACTGTCTTGACACCTGTGATGGACATGCAAGTCCACTAACATGCAGGGGTTGGTGTTGTCAATAAAGAAAGAACTGTCACAGATGAACAGAGAAGCATTCTTCTGGAATGCTTAGAGAGCATAACACATGACATGACACAGCAAGGACTTTTTGGAGCACTCTCAGTTTATTCCACACAACAAGCTGAAAGCAGCACAGGAGCACATATTGTCAAAGAAGGGCTTGATTCAAGCAGTAGACTTTTCACATTGGTGGATATTTTTTGCAATGTACAAGTTTTTAAGGTTGATGAGGCCCAGGCAATAATGAACACTGTGTCAGAGGTTTTCGGTGATATAGAGGAGGAATGCTGTGAGGATGAGGATAGCATGAGTGCTCTTGGTGTATTTGGAAACATGACATTTTAAAACGTTTTAAAAGGACTTGTCAATGCTACATATATTTAATGGATGAAGTCTTTTGAAATCAAATCTGATAACATTGCATTGGGTATGACAGAGTTCACTTTTCAAAAGCCATACTGTATTAAGTTGTTTTAAAATATTGTACTTTGAAATATCATTAAATAATGTTCAACCCTAACAGTCATTGCAATAAATTCGGTAACACTATAATTTATGTTATTTTATCATTAGTTTGTGTAATATAAAATAATTTGTTTATAAATTATATGTTGTATCATAGCTGATAAGAGACGGTAAAAAGGGTAAAAAGCTATGATACAATATATAATTTATAAACAAATTATTTTATATTACACAAACGAATGATAAAATAACATAAATTATAGCATTACTAATAATTAGTAAACATTATTAATGATCATTTCATTGTTTGTTAACAGTAAAATAACTATTAACTAAAGTTTAATTAAGTATCATTTTACCATTTATTAATGATGGTTATTATAAAGTGTTACCCTAAATTCTATATTGTCCTTATAATGTGTACTTCTCTGATTATCTTACATTAAATACAGCCATTTAATGCACCACCTGTGTCAAATGGAATTTCTTTTTGTGCCCATTTATCATTGTACCACTTCAGCAACGTTTAACCTGTGCAAAGGATTGGCCATGGCATTTTTGAATGTGCGGTATGTTCTTCCTGGTGTAAGTCTGAACACTTTATTGGTGTGAAGCACTGCTACCATTTCAGAAATGTCAGTCTCCTTATTTGGTTCTGCATGCTGTCCTGACTCAGGCTTTATTTCACAGTCCTCATCAAAGTGCTTCATTAACTGTGTCCGCACACCAATAGTCCAACTCATTTTTTGGGCTATATCAAATTGCACATTTGCCCCTTGTTTGGCCATGACATCTTTTGTGAGGCGCACAAAATGTTCACAATTCAAATCCAAGGCAATGTTGTTGCCAGCCCCACCACCAGCATTTATGGTCCTGTTCCATGTGAGCCGATGCGCAACACTAGGACTATGAAGCGCCTGTATGTCAAGCTGCAGTTTCAGTGCCTCTAGGCTATATTTGTTTCTGCCTGCTTGTTTGAAGTGAGGCAATTTGAATTTCCAGAGGCGGACAGTCCTCTGTCCATCACCTTCCTTGATGGAATCCTGGAAGTCCCGTTCTAGTAAAGCTAGTTTAAGGAACCCACTATGGTAGTTGTCTTTGGTGGGATATGAGTGCCAAGTAAGTCTCTCTTCATAGAAAGAGATGACCACCTGCAGACAGTGGGATGGCACGGTGGCTCAGTGGTTAGCGCTGTTGCCTCCCAGCAAGAAGGTCCTGGTTTCAAACCCTGGTCTGTCCCAGGTCCTTTCTGTGTGGAGCTGCAATCTTGGGTGACTGTGTGGTTGCACTGGTGGAAGGCCTCACGTTGGCATTAGGCAGTGGTGGGGGGACATCAGTCACCACCATGTGGCGACGCTCCAGCTGCTCAAGCAGCCTTTCAATTAAAAAAAACCAATTTAGATTCCCTGTTAATACATTTCAGACAGAGGAAACAAGAAGTGATGTTTAAAAAAAAAGACTGAAAAGCTCTTGCACCAACCTGCTGAGTGGATCAGCATCATCCATAATTTGGCAAAGGAGGCCGTAACTAAACACCCTGCCAGACACCAGAATCTTGTGAACTTCCATCTTTGCCTTCTCCACCACTGCGGCAATGGCCTCTGGTGTGCCTTGCTTCATGCAGACCCTGCGCAGATGCACTGACAGGGCTGCCTGGGTTTTCTTGCACACAGGGCACAGCAGAAAGTGCCTGTTGGGTACACTGGTAATAGAAAAAGACATTCTTCACTTAATTTAAAGCTTATTCAGAGAGAAGTTTTTCCAAGAGTTTGTACACATTAAAACAGTCTTAATAAAGTATATACTAGAAGGAAGAAAGTTTTTTCTGCAAGAGTTTCTACAGATGCAAATATAGAAATAAAAATTTATCTTAACTTACCCCTGGGAAGCCATTCTTCAGGAATGAAAAAAGCAGGCAAAAAACAGGAACAAAAGCAATAGAAATCTTCAATGCAGATGGGAACCCTTCTCTAGAAGAAGAAGATGGGTAACTGGTGGTCTGGTGGTCTCATCTTATATATGTCTAAAACAATCTGACAGTCCCGCCCACAGTCCTGCAATATTAGCATATGCATACCTGCATACCTGAGAGAGAGGGCCATTAAGCAAAACAAAAGATGTGGCCAGCCAAATTAGATTTGATTCACAGGTCACTTACTCAAGCTGAGAGTTGCACCATCAGTGTTGATGGCTCCCAAACTGAGGAAGGGTGTGACAGAATGTAGTTACTACTTTAAAAAAAAAAGTCAATTCTAATCAAGTTAAAATAAAAAACCAAAATAGAAAACCAAATTATTCTATTAGCAGCATTGTTTAAGCAGTGTAACAGTCAAAGAAGTTAATTTGTCATTGTTTGGCCTAGTATGTGACAGAGTTGGATGTACCTTGGATATAAGGTGGAGATTTTTCATGTGTGCTCCTGGTTTTATTCATTTTTGCATTGTTTTATTTGTTTTATTTGCAGTCAATGATTTGCTGGCAGCCACCTGACCAGATGTCAGTTGGCATGGTAGCTTTTAAACCCTAGGAATTGGGGGATTGTTTCCAGACTGTGCCTTCTGGGAGTAATTGCACTCCATTTTTAGTTTATAAATGTGTTTTATAAATGTGCAAACAGTTTTTTTCTGTGGGAAAAAGAACTTCCCCTGGCATGAAGTTCAGCTGCCTTAGGCCCGATGGCCTTTTCAGTTTAATTGACATGAAAATCAACCCTGTATATAAGTGTACCAAAGAGTTAGCCTTGATGTATATTACTGTTGTATGTCTCTAAATGTTGTGTTTATTTTTTTTATTGTGAGGTGGATTGTCCCAATTTATGCCTGACTGTTCCCTCTATATACCTGTATGTCCCTAAATGTTGTGTGTTTTCTGTTGTTTATCATTTATTTAATGTATATAGTTACATTTATTCCTGTTTTTTTGTAATTCCTTGTTGTCTTATTTTTCTGTCCATGTTTAAAATATGTGATAAAGTATTATAGTGACTTTCACCCACATAAGTTATTCTCTGTTCAAAAAAACAAAAACAAACAACAAAATCTGTTCAAAACAAATTTCACTGGCAAGGTCATTTTCCATCATGCAAATTACTTCAGAGACCCCACAACCTGAAAATGGCCCAACCCCATCTCACCTGAAAGACGACATTCCTAAGAACAATGCACGCTAAAGTGTGAATTGGTCTGCCGCTGAGTGGAGGTTGGACATTGGGGAGAAACATCAGTATTGGTGTGGACGATGTCTTTTTCCCCCCAAATTCAACATGAGTAAAATAAGAAAATCACCTCCAACAAGCAAAAATGACATCAATATGGGGCAAACTGTACCTCAAAACACTCATCCTGGCCTCCTCCCATCATTGCATGTGCTTTGGATGTGAATATGGAGTTTTTCATGTCCGTAAAGGCCTGCAAAACTGCAAAAGTTGAAAGGAGGGGAACTTCACCACAGTCGGTGCCAGAGGTCTCCATGTAAAGGGTTTCTAAATGGACAGGTTTCCCGAAACGCACTTGTCCATTTGGAAACCCTTTACATGGGGACCTCAGGGTTCCCAAATGGACAGGGCCATGCCCAGCTATGTGAAGCCATTGCTGGGTAAGCCCTGTCCATTTGGGAATCCTGAGATCGCTATTCCCCCTGTCTGGTCTTGGGGACTGCTTTTGAATTTTACTTCAACTCTCTCTCTCTCCCGTTTCAATCCCCCTCCGTTTAAATACCCCGTCAATGTTTAAATACCACGTCTCTCTCCCTGCCCTATGCATGGCCCTTCTTCATAATTAAATAGTATTTTATACTGCATTTTATGCTTTAATACTGCATTTAACCTTTGAATTTGACAACTTTGTTTAAAGCCCCAAATGACCGATTTTGCTCAGTGTATGAAGTCAGCATGCGCTCTTCATGTGGCCCCCTTTTTCATAGATAGTTTATAGCGCATTTATTGATTTTTTTCACACTTTATCGGTGGATTAAAGTCTGACCTGCTGTGAAACTACAGTGCATTTAGGTTTCATTTTTAATAACATTTTGTCGAGCTTATAACCTGTGTTTTTAAAACAACTAAAGAGGTATTCTTACCCAGCAATTGCTTCACATAGCTGGGCATGGTCCTGTCCCTGAGGTCCCCATGTAAAGGGTTTACATGGGGACCTGGGGGTTCCCATTTGGAATGGCAAAAAGTGTCGTAAATGTACGTGTCAAAAAGATTCCCAAATGTCATCCGTCCGCATGGGACACTTTCTGACATTTGACGACTCTGTTCTTCCCAGCGGTTGTCTCTGGGTTCCCGAATGGACATGGCCATATCTCCACAATGCCTTGGGCTAGGAGGCTGAAATTTTAGCTGTATCACCCTTTCCCAACATTTTGTCAAACTTATAACCTGTGTTTTTAAACCAACTAAAGAGGTATTCTCTTCTCTTTTCTTTTAGTCATGACACTGCCAAAGTCAGCGACCTCTTGCCCGCTCTGCCACAAGATGTACGCGGCCATGGCAAAGCGCCTCAAAGTGCGCCATAACATCGCCAGTGTCAATGAGAGGAAAATCCTCCTGAACCTGGCTACCGGTCGGGTCAATATTCGGAAGGATGCCTGTCCGGTCTTGGGCTACAAATACAAGAGCGCAAGACTGGACAGGAACCTCAAAGAATCCCACAGTGAGTTGACCCAATCCGCGCTTGAGGTCCACCTCAACCAGGCCAGGATGACCAGGACCAAGGCCCTCCTGGCTTCCCTGAGAGCCACAAATCCAGCCGTCCCAGTGATGAGCGGGTTGGATCTGGAGGGGGAGGAGGAGGCTGACGAGATCTTATGGAGTCTCTGGAGGAGGAGGAGGAATCGTGCCCCAACCCCTCCTGCCTCAAGCATGAACAGGAGGCCAAGACCCTGGCCAGTAAAGTCTCCCTCCTGGAGAAAGAGGTGCAGACCCTGAGGAAGCGCTACCAGCGGCTGCTGAAGAAGTGGAAGCGGTCCAGCCCAGGGATCCCGGTGAGTGAGAGCAGAGGGGGAAAAGGTTTAACATAGTACAGTAATGGGTGCCAAAATAATAATTCTTTCACTATTCTTTTCTCTTTCTATTTTTATTATTCTTTCTACATCCACAGGTACCCACTGATGAGGAGGAGGAGGAGGAGGAGGAGGAGGAGGCGGCGGGACTAAGTGGGAGCGGGCAGCAGGCTCCAAGTCTCCCAAAGGATGTGAAGAGTGGGCTGTTCAGTGGTAGCGGTCGGGGATCCTCATTGTGGCACCTACTTTTCCCCAAATCCATTGGTAAGATAGAACACACTCTGTATGTGTACGTGTGTGTGTGTCTAGAGGGGTGTAATGCTATATTAAATGTTAATCACATATTTGTCATGTCTTCACAGAAAACTACCTCAAGGCGTACCGCAAATTTCAGGAGGGTGGCGAACCGACCCAGAAACAAAAGTAAAATGCCTTGTCCACACACACACACACACAAACAATATTTTCATAAATTAGACCTACTGATGTGATTAATCAATGGTTATGGTTCACATATGGTCTAGGTGCCTAATGGCTATTACAGCTCACTATATGTATGCTAAGCTGTGTGTAATGGCTCTGGCTCACTATATATAGGCCTAAAAGTCCCTCTTTGATGTTATCAACGTAGATATTACAAATCTGTGCACATGATTTACTAATCCGTGGGCATGGTTTAGGAGTAAATTAATATATAATTAAAAAAAATAAGAATAAGATAAACAAAAATAAAATAAGTTTTCTTTTCTTTTTTTTGCTGACTACCCCCCCCCCCCCCCTCCACTACAGACATTACTTTACACCTTAGATTGACTTGAGCCTACAAATGCCATTTTAGCCTTTAATCAGAGCTATACTGTATTAAATTTCACAACCAACACAACCTCCTGCTCAACACCTCCAAAACCATGGAAATAGCCATCGATTTCAGGACCACAAAAAAGACACCCAAACAGCCAATAACAATCTCAGACCAACCCATAACTCTGACCGACTCCTTCAAATTCCTCGGCGCCCACATCAGCAATGATCTGAAATGGGACATCAACACCACCACCATCATGAAGAAGGCCCAGCAGCGACTGTACTTGCTGAGACAACTGAGGAAGTACAGAGTCAAACAACGCCTACTGGTCCAATTCTACACCACCATCATTCAGAGTATACTCACTTCATCCATCACAGTCTGCTACGGAACCACAGATAGCTACTCCAAACACAAACTTCAGCCAATAGTCAAGAAGGCCTCCAGAATCACAGGATGTGACCTTCCCTCTCTGGACTTCCTCTTCAACACCCGTACAGCCACTCTACACTCCAAAAACACCTGCTTCAAGGACAGTTTTTTTCCCCACAGCCGTCCGAACTCTGAACTCCCTGGGGAAATCCTGTTTTCCACAATATGGGGCCTTTAAGCATATTTTTGCTAAATCCAACACATTTTCATAGCTATTTTTATTACCCTTGACTTACTTTTGTGTCAATTTGAATAACTTATTCAATACGTTTTAACCAATGTCGTAGACTTGAAATCTATTCAATAATATTACGTGTCACTAAATCTATTCAAAATTATCACGTCACTTTGTTGCCATAATTTTATTAAGTAAACAATCACATTTTTTACAGTGACAGATTACACAAAGGTTGATATGTGGAGAGATACAACACTGGAAAGCAATGCACTCAGTTAATCACAAATGTCTTGATCAAAAAAAAGAAAAAGAAAAAAAGAACAATCATAAGTGATATTGATATAATCATTAAAAGGCACCAGCCCAATGGAAGAAATGGATGAGGGCTATACAGTACAGTGCAAGTCTTAGGCACATGTAAAAGAAAAAAAGTAAAGCAAAGATGCTTTCAAAAATAATTAAATGAAAAGTTTCTAAATATCAAAAAATGTACTATAAAGAGCAGTCTACTGACACACTAATGCAGAAAAAAACACAAGACACAATTTATATAAAAACTCTTGGTGCCTAAGACTTTTGCACAGTACTGTACATTAAGGAAGTATTGAAATATTAATTATTTTTGTCAAAACTGGATATTTGCATATGGTTATGAATATTACATATGCAGCCAAAAGAAGGTAACATTTTTGTAGGCATCAAGACATGGCTATAGTAGAAGATTTAGGAAAAGATCATTCAAGTCTTAATTATTAAGGAAAATCCCCAGGCATCATATGATACAAAAACATTAAAAACACAAAAAAATTGATTAAAAAAAAATAAAAAAAAATAAATTGTGATTAAGGGATGTAACAATAAGTTAAAATTGTGAGGAGGCGTAGCCTCTAAGCTAAATTGCTATAACTTCATGACAGATTGTCATCATATTAAAATATGCATACAAATAACAAGTAACAAGTGGGTTAAGTTGGCTGCTGTACTGGCTTGAATCCCGCCATTGCCACTAGCAGCTACTGTATACTCTTGCATTTCTATGTATCATTATTATTTATTATTCCTTCATTCTTACTAAAACTGCCTTCCCATGCATGAAAATGCCAAATGACACTCACTAAAGTATGGGGCAAATAGTCCAGATGGTGGTGCTACAGCAGTGGTTTAAAACCTATTAAAAAATCATAAAAAATCAACGATACATGCTACAGCTCTGTCATTTTCAGCGGTTATCGGCCCAAACAAGACAAAACTTTTCCATAAACCTATACTTAATTATGAAATCCACCACTCTGGTGCTGTGGGCTCAATTTCTGCACAAAAAAATGCACAATAGTTTTATTTGTGCATGTCTAAGGATGCTCTGTAGTGATGTAATTTGTGCAAAGTAGATGGGACTAGTTAGACTTCATTAGTTTACAGCTACTGAAAATTCTGGCTAAATAAATTTGCAGTGTTCATGAAAATAAATAAAATTTTGCAGTCATAGCAGATGAAGTATCCAAAAGTTCAGGACTGTGTCTCAGAAATTGCATTTTTTTTAATTATCTGAATTCTGCCCTAATGGAAAATGGAGCATCTAATCTGTAAAAATAAATCACATACATCTCTATATTGTCTACATAAAGTATGTAAATGATCGGAATATTATCTTGAAAACTTTAGAAGGATGGACAGATGTTATCATGCACCCTGGTAGTTGCCTTAAAGCCCAATGTCCACCAGATCCAATCCCGTGCTCCGGCCGTTCCGCTTCCGTGCCGGAGCCGTGACACATCTGGTGTACACTGGGCTTAAGTCAGCCACCAGCTGTCAAGCCACTTCTCAACAAGTTTGTGATTTGCCCTCGGTCTCAAATGTTGTGAGTTTGAGTCCTGGGTGCTGCCGAATAAACATGCTTATGCCTAATCTGGCATTTTGCTGTGTGATATAGACATATTTTCAAAGATATTTCAGAGTTTTAATGATAATCGTATTACTATAATTATTACTTCTTTCTCCAAGCACTTTGTTTTTCTTTTTCCTCTTAAGCTATATCTGGCCGGCCCCATTATAACTGCTAGCAGTTACTAGTTACTATTGTTGTTGTTATAATAAATAAAGTTTGGCTTTTGTTGTGTAAAAGTTCCAATTCCATGCTAATATACATATTACCTACATTCATACTTTCAGGGATATGACTGTAATATGAAGATGCATAAGAATCTCATATTCTGAAGATGACCATAGCCTTGTAAATAAGCTACCATCTGGAATACTCAATGTGAATAGAATGTGAAAATGTAATGTGTGATTTCTTTGGATATGGTGTTTACATGCATCAACACTAAAATTAAATAGACGTGTATCTCAAATAATATTTTACTGTACATTATTTTAAGAGTGCATTCTATAGTGGTTATCACTGTATAAATCTGCAGTCATTTTGAATTTTCCATATAAACATCGAACAAAAAGTTCGGAACTTTGTGTTTGGTAGATTATTTCTCTGTTGTAACAATGCTTCTTGGCAATACATTTTATACCGTTGGAAAGCCTGTTTATTTCACTTTTAAATGGTGCCTCATTTGTAAGGAACATGCATTTGTGGGATGAGCAGCACAGCTGAGTATGTGGGTTGCGCTCATGAAAAATTTGCCAAATCTTCTCTGCCAATGCCAAACAGCTTATTCTGCTGTTGCTATTGACTCTTGTTTTGAGCTTCCGGTACCCCCAGGTGCTGACAATCAGGTACCTGATTGGCACCTGCACTGGAACCTGAACATGTGGAGGAACGTTATGTTCAGCGATGAGTCCAGATTCTGCCTACGGAAGTTGGATCGTAGGGTCAAAGTGTGGAGAAGATGGGGAGAACGCTATGCTGATCGCTGCACTGATAGAGTAACACCTTTTGGTGGAGGCAGTGTGATGGTGTGGGCGGCATCTCCATCACTGGAAAAACGAGGCTCGTCATCATTGGGGGCAATCTCAATGCAGAGAGATATTGAGATGAGATTCTGCAACCAGTGGCGATCCCATATCTCCACAGTCTGGGACCGAACTCCATCCTCCAAGATGACAACGCTCGCCCCCACAGAGCGGGGTTTATCAGAGACTACCTCCAGAATTTGGGAGTAGAGAGAATGGAATGGCCTGCCAACAGTCCTGACCTCAACCCAACTGAACACTTATGGGATCAGCTTGGGCGTGCTGTTCGTGCTAGAGTGCAACACAACCACGTTGGCTGACTTGCGACAAATCCTGGTTGAGGAGTGGAATGCCATCCCACAGCAGTGTGTGACCAGGCTGGTGACCAGCATGAGGAGGAGGTGCCAGGCTGTTGTGGCTGTGTATGGTTCTTCCACACGCTACTGAGGCTCCTGACTGTTTGTTAAATGAATAAATTGTAAAATTGCCAATATGTCTTGTTTCTTCCTTGTTACTGATAGACTTCAATCATCCAATCCACCAAACAACACCAAACAAGAGTCAATAGCAACAGCAGAATAAGCTGTTTGGCATTGGCAGAGAAGATTTGGCAAATTTTACATGAGCGCAACCCACATACTCAGCTGTGCTGCTCATCCCACAAATGCATGTTCCTTACAAATGAGGCACCATTTAAAAGGGAAATAAACAGGCTTTCCAACGGTATAAAATGTATTGCCAAGAAGCATTGTTACAACAGAGAAATAATCTACCAAACACAAAGTTCCAAACTTTTTGTGCGATGTTTACATTTAAAATGTAATTTAAAATCAGAAGTTCTGTCGGTTGATGCGGTCCTGTTCCATTTGAGACTTTGCCTTCATTTTCAGAAGTAGGATGTGTTCAGCGAACTCCCTGACAGCTCCCATTCCCCCAGGACTGTGGCAGGTGTACTTTGCAGCATTGATTGCTATCACTGGGGCATCTTGAGGTACTGCACTCAAACCTGCCAGGTTTAGACATGCAACATCTTGTTCATCATTACCTAATTGGAGAGAAATGGGGAAAAGATGAATGAGAGAGAAACAGCAAACAGAAAAGAGAACAGTCATTTCATTTCCTTTGCTTTCACTAGTATAGCCAATAAACATACGTATAGAAAAATACCAAATACGAAAAGTAACCAAAAAGCATTTATTAAATCTAGGATAGGCAATTTATTTTAGAACCATTTTGGTAGTTTTTGTTGAAATTCTTTTTACATCCTGACAGCTATTAATAAATCAAATGCTCTGAGAAAAAAATCTGGTCTCTCTGGCTGTCCCAGGCCCTGTAATCAGCCACTCATACGCAGCCCATGTGTAATGCTGTCATCAAGCACTCTTGGATTTCCGTGGTCTTGCCGGACACACGGCATGCCATCAAAGAAATCACCACAACCTAACCTTGGATTTCCGTGGCAGCTAGACAGCCATGGAGAGAGTTAAATAAATAACACACCTCACCAACCCTCCGCTTCAATAAACTTCTCCCATCTTTGTAGGTAATCTTGAGTATCATTTTTATTAATTGCAATGGATCCTTCTAATATAAAAATGGCTGAGTTGTTGCCATCATCCATGGCTCTCGCTAATTGGTAATTTCCTGAATTTATTTTGTTGCGCTTTTGTTTGTCTTTTGTGTTAGTAGGGTCTAGTCAAAAAATGTGTGTGAATTACTCCTTTTGCTCTTCAGTGTAGACATGTTTAGCTCGACAAGAACTCATGTACGTTCAGAATACCTTCAGAAGTCAACTTGATTTCAAACAGTAGTTTTCCAGGCTAACGGGGTGGTGCCCCAACTGGTCAATATGAATTAATTATATTTTTTATCATGGTTTATTATGGATTAAAATAAAGATCCATAATCTAAAGATGACGCTCCATTCTTTTGCCCCTTTGACATGTAACTAGAAAAGGCCACATTTTCTGAAGAAAATTTAAGTGTGCTTGCTGTCCAAGCAACAGCCATTTAATTAATTGGTCTTTGCTAGAGTGTTGCTAAGTGGTGGGTAGGGTTTTGCCAGTGGTTGCTAGGGTGTTACCAGTGGTTGCTAGGGACAAAATGGAATCCAAGGAAAAAAAGAATTTTGTTTTTACGGTTTACATTCACAGAGTTATGTTCATTTAAAATGTAAAAGGTTGCTGTAGCACCCCCAATTGGTGAAATGACACCACGTTTTACATGTTGGCTGAGAGATGACAGGCGAACAATTGTACCAAATTTGGTTGAGATAGCATAATGCGTTCATGAGTTATGCCAATTTTTATAAAATAGGCCCCGCCCACAACATTTGACCAAACTTTGGAAGCCAATAGTAGTAGTAAAAACTGTAGTGAAAAAACTGTTAACCTAATCCTAAATCTAGTTAGACGGAAATGGGCGTGGCCTATATGGGTAGATGCGTAATGACCCAAGGAATCCAGGGACAAAAAAAATAATTTTGATTCTACAACCTATGGTTCAAAAGTTATGGACCAAAATGTAAATAGGGCTGCTATAGCGCCACCATGAAGTCAGTTGGTGTAATTTTTTAGACCTAAGTAAAAGGGGAGAGTTTGAACCCATGTGCCAAGTTTGGGAACTGTAGCTCTTATAGTTTGTGTGCTGCAGCTACTTTTATGCAAAATCCCATGTAAGTGAATGGGGCAAAACATTTGCATTTAATCGCAAATATCGCAAAAACTATCGATAAATGCATATATTACACAACTGTGATTACATTACGCACTCTTGCAGACTGAACATTCCGCCATTCATTTCTATGGGGAAAACTAGAACGTGTACAAAGTTTCATAAAAATCCATTCAGTCAATTATGAGATATAAACTTTTAGCATTTGTAGCGCCCATTAGTGATGGAACTCCAAATGCTTTTGTGGGCGTGCTCAAGCAACACTCCTCAAATTTTAGCTTCATTAGACGAATGGTCAAGGAGTTATGGACAATTTTGTGTTAGGGCATGTTTTGTTAAAAGTTTATTGGTTGATAAAAGCCAATCCATTGGGGCAATCAATTATTCAAATAGAAGTTTGAAAGAGGACAGTCCCAAGATACTCCACACCAAGTTTTGTGTCAATCTGATGAGCGGCCTAGGAGTAGTGAAAAAAGAATTTCAGACAAAATTCAAAATGGCGTAAAATCTAGTCTGGCGGAAATGGGCGTAGCCTATACAGATAGATGCAGAATGGCCCAAGGAATCCAGAATTTTGATTCTACGACCTACGGTTCAGAAGTTATAGGCCAAAAGGTAAAGTTGCTTGTTATAGCACCACCATGAGGCCAATTGACGTGGGTTTCGTTGCCAGAGTAGCGGCTGAGACTTTGGATCTATCTGCCAAGTTTGGTTGCTGTAGCTCTTACGGTTTCTGAGATCCAGATACTTTTAGGGCAGAAGAAGAAGAAGAAGAAGAAGAAGAAGAAGAAGAAGCATAATAATCCTAACAAAAACAGTAAGTATGCAGGATAAGTATGCAGGATAATAACAGTGTGCTTTGCAAGCACACTAACAAGCAAATGTACAGCAGCGTTACCCATGTAGGCCACCTCCTTCCACTCCAGCTTCCTCTCTTCCATCATCTTCTTCACGTTTCCCAGCAGCTCCACTCCCATCTGCTGGACCTGGCAGCCCGTTCTCTGGGTCAATTTGTCAGACAATTCCTTGCTCACGGGTTCCTCACTAGAGGTCAACAGCACCACCTGGTGGAGCAAGCAAGGAGACAGTAGTGTTGTGGTAGTGGATGATTTGAGTCTATTGCAGGTCAGCAGAGGGGTAGCCTACCCCACCATCCAATAAAAGTTAGTGATAATTGGGCAAACAAGTGGTATGTGATATGTGCCCATGTATTCCTTAAACCTCATAAAAAGCAGGAAATAATGTAGAAAGTGGAGAAGGTAAAATTAAATACCTATACGGAACAGAAGTGCAGAGATCAAAAGGTCAACTAAAAGTTGAGACACTTGCCACTGCTATGCACATTCACAATGCTCTGTTGGCAAAATTAGTAAAATTTCTTGCTTTTACTGGTACTGCGAATGAGATTCTTGTGTCGTTTTGAGTTTGAAAACATGCACAGTCCCTACCTCCACTCCTTCTCTCTTCAGCATGCGGATGCCCGTGGTGTCTCTGGTATTGACAGACAGCATCTCCTCTCCGGATACAGAAACAAAGATCTTTCCATCCGTTAAACATCCAGACACATTACACAACATCAGCCGAACCACCTCAGGCTTGTCCTGGCCAAAGTAACCATACCTAGGGAAAGAAGCACAGATAGGCTGAAAAAAGAGAAAGGCTTTTTCTTTTTTTCTGTAAATATCTCACTTAAAAGGTGGGAAAAAAATACATTGCAGCACCTTAATAAAACCACCTGTTCTCACCTACCAGTACATGCAAACACAGACCAGAAACAGAAAAACTGAGAAAAATGTACAGAGCCAGAAGCCCACTCAAGCAAAATAAACATTCAAATCCAAATCAGACCCTCTGTTCCCCTGTATGTAGTGCACATTGGAGAGAAAGATTGTGTCATCAGTGAAGAAGATGCCATCAGTGACGTTTTATGCCCCTAAACTGTGGACCTCACTGCCTCTGGATATTAGAATGGCAAGCTCTCTCTGTATTTTTAAAAGGAAATTAAAGACCTATCTTTTTAATCTGGCTTTTAATTTGGAGTAATGTTATAGCCTTAGTTTTTAAGTTCTGATCATTGGTTTTGACTTTTATCCCTGTTGTTTATTATTATTATTTTTACATTTTATTGTTTTATTGTTGTAATTTTGCTATGTGAAGCACTTTGGGCTGCATGCTTGTATGAAAGGTGCTATATAAATAAAATTGAGTTGAGTTGAGTGTCCACTGAAAGAGTAACCCCCTCAGGAGTAATGGAGAGGAACATAAGGAGAGAGATGGCTAAATTTCCAAAGGACAATTTGTGTGCTCGCTTCAGATTTAAAGATTAAAAGCTAGATTGATTTGTAACAAACCGCAAATTGCACAGTGATCAGCATGTATTTAATATTTTAAGATTATGTCACCATCAGCCACCTCTAGCTCTACCTCTGCTCTAGCTTATCTGAACATTCCATTCATTTCTATAAATGTGTTTTATAACTTAAATAACTCAGAAAGTAGAAAGTAGCATCAGGATTTCGAATAGAAGAACACAAACTTAATCTGATGAACATTTTAAACATTCAATGGTATTAACAGCTTAAACGGTATAAGAGTAGCTAAGTGCCAAAAAAAGCTCCAGAAGAAGCTGGTGGTTGCTAGGTGATTAGCAGAGGTTGCTAGGGTGGTACTAGGTGGCCGCTGGGTGATTACTAGTAGCAGCAGTCGTAGTCCTACATTAGCAGTAGATGTAGTATTAGGGGAAGTAGTAGTAGCAGTAGTAGCAGTAGTAATAGCAGTAGTAGTTGTAATAATAGCATGAGTAGAAGTCATAATATATAATAGTACTACACAGTAATGTCAATCCAGCTGACTCAAGCTATATTTGCTCTTTCGGATATATTTCAACAATCAGTAGTGAAAAACAACCCATAGTATTGGTGAAAATAACTGTTAAAGCCAAATCTACATTGGACACGTCACGTCAGCAGGAATCTTTCCAAAAACGAAAAGGTGGGGCAGAGAAATTGAGGGACAAAATATAAAGGCCCATGAAGCTCAGGCATCAAAATGCGCAAAAATTACTGACCTTTTCAGTAGTGCAAGCACCCAGCAGCATTTCCATTGCCGGTGGAACGGCATCAAGAGGCTCAGTGCCTCTCTCTACATGCCCCCTTTACTCCACCTTTTAATTGTTTATAGTTTGTTATTAGACAGCGTTATAGTTTATTAGAATTTATTGTTACCTGGTGTTGGTTAATTAAAATATTTATTGTTGAAAGTTAACAAATTAAAGTGCTAAAAATGGCAATGGCAATCCCTGACTGATTTCATCTGTATTGATATAGATTATATCGCCTTTTCAAATATAGCCCTTTATCATGATAATGCTCAATGTCGTGTATCCATAGTGGGTTTTCCAACCTAGCCCAGTAATAATGGTATATGTAAAGGAATTACATTTTGTACTATGAAAACTCAAATTATGTATTTTGATTAACAATGGCCATCCAGATGGGATGTAGACAGGAGATGGGGTGAGATAGGAGATGGCAAGTGCATCTGGCAAAGTTCTAAGTGGCAAATCTAAATTGTGAGCTGACAGCACAGTAATGGAAATGAATGAACATCTGTTGGAGAACAATGTATTCCATGGATTAAGAGTAGGATTAATATGAATGTCAGCACAAACAGTAACACAGTTGTCGTGTTGTCCTAATTCAGGCTGGCTGTGTGTGTGTGTCTCACCTGAGAACCCTCTGTTCTGCCACAGGCCAGTCGATGTCAACGTCAATGTCTACACTATACTCTGGCAGCATCTCATAGTAGGCCATCTTGCCACCCTGGAGAGAGTGGAATGGTGAGAGTAGGGGGAGATAAGAATAGAAAAGTGACAAACACAGAGCAGCATACCTAAACGTCTGCTGGACTACAGTGGAAGCAAACCACAAAATTAAACCAACAAACATGGGGGTAACTGAAGATGGCTGAAAAATACCACGGAAAATACAACCGGACCAGCGAGACATTAAAAGGTTTCAAAACAAAGTCTGGGAATTTTTCAGCTCTAAAGCCAATGATACAGCAGAGTAAAACCTCTGTAGAATAGAATGGACATCCACAATAGCACAACATTTAAAACGAAAGTATCCCAGAGCCACTCTGAAACTGATAATAGTTGATGAGTAACGTTATTTATGCTATCTGGCTATCAGTGATGAGTAACTTGACTACAGACCTTATGTGCTGATCGCTCTGGCTAGTTATGGTTAGGTAACTATTAACCTTACAGGATGAAGATAGCAGATAGCTCTCATCTCCGAGTAAAACTTTTTCATAAAAACTTAGCCATAAATCCACAGGCTGCTATTTTCTTTGCCACTAAATTAATATTAATGTGAAGAGTATTTTATAATTTTAAATTAAAGAAAGAATTCATTGATACATTTCTGTATTGTACACCTAAGACAATATTATTATATCATAACATACAATTGTGCAATGAAGTATACTATTTTTCTTCCTGTCTTCCTACTAACAAAGGTGTATAAATGATTTTCTCCTCAGTTAGCAGAAGTCTTGACAGCATCCTACACCTGCTCCTCAAAGACTTGAGAGCTCAATAAAGCTTTCAATTTTTAGCCGCTTGATTCATTTTTTATTTTGTTATGACTAATGTAACAAAGAAAATAATCATTAGATTAATCGATTACCAAAATAATTGTTAGATGCATCGTTTTTTGTTTAAAACCACTGTTAAGGTAACGGTGAAACTTTTTGATTTGATATTGATATAACTTAGTTTAAGTTGAATTGTATCATGTCATGCTTAGAAATCGATAGAATTCCAGGTAGTATTGAGTTACATTATGGCGCGTTCAAGCTCTGTTTTGGAAAAATTTGCATTTGACAAAGCTAACATAGTAACTCCATTCAAATGTATTGCAAACTCAACTGAAATGTGTTTGAGGTGTAAGCCTGTAATATGTAGCCTTTGGTGAGAAACTGCAGTGAATACATTTATTTGAATTATGAAATTGGTTTTATGTTGTACAACAGTAGAAAATAGATTATATAGTGTGAA